>NW_011343884.1:38778-94444 GCF_000735185.1 Notothenia coriiceps
AAAGACCACGCTCTTGAATAAAGATAGGAATACGTATGGGGGTTATTCCCTATGTCAGTGATGCAAACAAAGGTATGGTGAAAAAAGAGAGAACTATTCGAAGCAGGAAAAAAACAGCGTAATATACCATGAGACAATGACAGATTTTTCTTTTTGGATATTTTACAAATCACTCCCCTTTCAAACTCTACTCTTGTTATTTTTAACCACTTTTTTGTTACTGTCATATAGTATTTTATACCTGTTTTTCATTTAGTCTCTAATGTCTCATTAATAATTATAATGATCATATCAAGGTGTGCCTTAACCTCACTGAGCTGAGGTTATTTGAGCCTCTCAGGAGAGAGCTCTCTTCCACCTGGTTGTAGAAAAGCTCTTTATGTTCGTTAGCATAGCTAGCTAACCAGATGCTAACAACAACAGATCGCCACTGTGCTTACAACTAAAGACACAGCCACGCAAACACTGCGGTGTGTACGGCTCCTTATGGGTACTGCAATATCTGAAGAGCTGGAGCGGCGTTCCGGTGCTCTCCGTCAGCACTCCTTTCAGACGAGAAGACACGTAACGCTCGTGTTGTGTTCAAGGAACCTGTCATTGGCCAGGAAAAACAGGTACTCGCTTGTTTAATTATTTTGCGATCTAGATTTCTTCTTCTTTTTTGAAATGAGAAGAAGTTGTCCGTCCGTCCGTCCGTCCGTCAGTCGGACTGACTGACCCCCCCCCAAAAACGAAAACTCTTCGGTTCTCCACGAATTACACAAGTCACCCAAATCAGCGTTAAAAAAGTGGGAGGCGCCGAAAAGCGACTAATTTGCATCACTGATATATGGAACAATATAACTATATATTTAAGTGAATTTGTAAAACGTAACAGACACAATTTTTCAGACAAAAAATGCTTGAGTTACTGAATCAGAAAAGTATCTTCAAAACTCAGAGCCCCCTTATTAGAAAGGGGGTGGAGGAAGTTATTTTAGTTGCAGCTGAGTGCATTAGGTAGGGATCACTGTCACCCTGTCATCTCCCATAAAACACCCTGATTCATAGCTTTGGAAGTGAACCTTAGCAGAAATCATTTCCACCAAGGACACGAGTAAACAACAGAAGCAGTAATCAATCCAACATGGCAAACACCTTTCCATTTCTCACTTCTTTACAAACATTTTTGCAAGGCAGATAACAAATTGAAATTGAGGCAGTAAGTGACTGCAGAGTGTTACTGACCGGGTGTTGTGGAGCATCACTGAGCATATTGAAGACTTCAGCCACTTTCCCTCTGGCCCGCAGGTGCATCCTGAAACCGGGCATGGCACAGCGCGTGGCCAGGCTGATTATACTGCAGAGAGAGGAAGAGGACCAGCGGGAGAGAGAGAGAGAGAGAGAGGAAGGGGTGCAGAAATGTCGGGTTAGTCCTCAGAAACTCAAATGGATGAGACAAAATGTGGCACAGCCTACTTCATCAATGAATATCACCATTTGTGATTTCTTTCTGCTACATGTTCCCCCTATCCTCCTCTCTCTGCATGTGTAAAGACTGAAGCCCTGAAGTATGCATGAGTTTATGCAGCTTTTTCTGAAGTCAAGGTTGTCTCTCCTGAACAGATTTTATTTTCTTAACAGACCGGCTGTGCACTTTATGATACTGCAGAAAAACAAGAGTTTTATCTCAGCATATAATAATAAAATTAAAACCATTGAGATTCATAAACAGTAAAGGGCAAAGACGAAACTAAATATAGGTTCATAAACTGCCTCTATAGGGCTCATTATGTGATAACGAAAACATTTGATAAATAAAAGACCATTATATAAAAAAATGGTCTTCACTGTTCGTATACAGCATATGAACAAGACTGTGGTCTCTAGAAACACATTTACTTTGTATCTCCAGGTCCTGCTGTGCTTTTAAAGGAGAATTTTTATTTATTTATTTAGGTGTCAAATTTCAAAGCTTTGATCAACTTAAGCACCTGATCATGGAATAGCTTTGTAAATAGGCTATGCTTATACTAGGTGACAGATGTCAGGTGCTTAAACCACTCAAAACAACTCAGTGAGGTACTTGGCACTCACAAGTTAGTACGAGCTACCAGAGAAGGTCATCTATGTCGGAGCAGTCTTAGAGCATCCAAGTGCTATTCTGTAGAACTGCACAAAAAGGCAGCATTTAGTATTTTACTCCACTTACCTAAGGCATCTGGTGTTGAGTGGCTGACTGCTCTTAAGCCCCGTCTCCAGGTACTCAAAATCATCAGTGAACTCTTGATTTTCTCCAAACTCCACCACGTCATTGAAGTGCTTCACATGCTGCACCACCGTGTACAGCTGGTGGAAGGGGAGTGGGGTTAATTACAGCTAATTGGGAAGCAGTGCATCTGTCCAGATTCACAATCAACTCACACATAAACACACACACCCAGTGAGCGCGCTCTCTTATTGTTAAATTCCTCACCATTGGTTCCATTTAAAGCAATAGCTGACTGTGCTAATACCCCTCATCAATAAAAGCTCAGCATGTGGAGTTGGGGCCTGATCAGCAGTTGCCTCTGTATGTTTACCAGTGTCAACAGTCGTTATTTGTGTGCACTCAGCAAAACCCACGAGGAAGCACCCGGGTTTAAGATAACCTCAGTGTGTGGCGACAGCTTAGCTGAATCCATTTTACTGCAGGGGATCTCTGATTAACAGCTTGAACTGGAGCCAGAAGGCCCATCTGTAAATGACACGAGCTGCAGGAGAGTTTAAACTAACAGCCACAGTGCTCATTTCTACCTCCAAATGACAAAAGGGTTCAATGAAACATCTTTGAGCCTGATAAACATCTAATTAATATATGTATGTACTGCATAACCTGCATCAAATGGTGTAAGGAGCTTGGTAAAGAATGAAAAATATATTCAAAATCATAGCAGCATGCAAATAAATGTAGTAAAAACTGAATAAAAAATGCCTTTAATCTGCTTTTCCTCAAAAAAACATCTGTTTGCTACGGACTCACCTCCTTGTGCTCCTTCCTGCATTTGAGCGCAGTTACAATATCCTGGTTGAGTCGCGTGGGGAGGGTCTCCGACTTAATGACTTTAGGCGGAGGTGGGGGGGCTTTGAACAAGCCATCATCTTTATGGGAGTTGCTGTCCTTGCTGCTGCTCGATAAAATAGCCTGAGGAAGAACAGAGGCGGAGAAAGCGGGCTCATACCAAAGTAACAAAATGCGTTTAACGACATGTCTGCCAGATTTACCCCATCTGAACGGTCTGCTAAGCACACATGTCTTTAATAAGTGTTAACGGATGACAGGTGAGGTAGTGCAAAGTCAAAAAAGATATATTAAAATCCCATTTTCCAGACTGGAATGAGTTCTTCCAACATTTGTTTCAGTGAGAGGTGGGGGAGAATTAACGCAGCAAATACAAATAAACCAGGTTTACTTGTCTGGGGAAATATATGAACAGAAGGAGACCAATTAGAGCAATTAAACAAAACTGTTGACAACTAAGACACCATTAAACAATCTCTCGGGTTGTAGACAATAACGGAGAATTATAATAAAACAATATAAACAAATGGTGCGAGTTATGAGCATTTGTTTCACATAAATACTCTTAATATTGTTAGCCTGCTTTGTTTGTAAAACAAATGCCTAGATTTCAGATGAGAACTTAAACATCATTAATTCTCCCTTTCCACACACTGAGAGACGCCTTTAATGGGCCTAGAGAACAACACAATAAAGCAAAACTCAATTCAATAACCATTAAATAGCGATATCTTACCGGAGCAGTTTGAGCACGGGACAGTGGGGGCACAGGCACCTCCTCAGGTTCAGGTTGGTTCCAGTGGCGAGCGTTGTACACGGCCTTAGCCGGTGACTGGAACCCAGAAAAAAATTGAGATTTGGTAGTTATCTAAGGGACACCAAAAGCTCAAATTACCAAATGCATGCAATCAAAACGGGAACAAAGACAATGTAGAGAAATGTGAAGCAGCATAGAGAAGTTCTAGCACAAAGCTTAAAGGGGACCTATCATGCAAAATGCACTTTTTGATGCCTTTTATACATAAATGTGTCCCCGGTGTGTCGGGGAACTCACGCAGCGTCAGAAAATAAAACCCTCTCTCTTTTTTTTCTACAATGGAGCTGATCCAGATTTGCGTCCGATATGACGTAATATCGGAAATGTGGACCCACGGCACTTTCAGAAACGTTGCCTACAGAAACAATGCCCGACTGTTTTGGACGTAATATGGTCGGTGCATGTTTACATTAGCATCGTTAACACTCAGAGCTAACCTGTACTGGAGAGCATGTGTGTGAAGAAGCAGGAAATAAAAAGGAACTCACCTTGTGGTATAACCGGCAAGAGAGAAAGCCTTTGAGCTCCATACTGTTTCAGAAATAATCCTTGATAATCCATGATATGGCGTTTCATCACGGCAGTATTTAGTTTAGACAGTAGCTGCCGGGTCCCGCATGAGCTCAGCCCCCTCCTTTTTTTATCATTATCAATTATTTTATTTTTTTAAAGCTTTATAACCCAAATTAGCACTTTTGAAACAGTAAGTGAAATAGAGGGATATGAGGCATGGCTAGAATGGGTGATCTGTTTGGTATTTTGAGCAAAACACTTCATAGACATGTTTTTTATATATCTGAGACCTATGCTATTGCTTAAAAATAGCATGACAGGTGCACTTTAAGTTATTGTTGTGCATTGGCTCAATTGAAGACATAAATATTGCATGCTTCATCACGATGATAGACTGAGACGACAGCAGCCTCAGTGTGTAGCACTCCCAAAGCGGTAAGAAACATTTCCTGAAAATGACGCATTGTGCAACTCAATTATATATTCTAAAGATTACAGTAGTAGTGAAACACAAAGAATTCGAAAAACAGATAAATAACCTAAAGCCATTGTCAAACGTGATTTAGATAAGCACAGCAGTAGGGGTATACGATACACCAAATCCAAGCAGAGTTATGTTAATGTCACTTAAATATTAAGCTAATCAGCTTCACAAGCTAGATCAAGCCTGGCCATGGTGAAGGTCATGAAGGCAGGTTATGAAAATCAGGAAGGGAAAGAAAAATATTTCCAGGAAGCTCATATACCTTTTTGGGTCCACTGAAGATCTTTTTTAGTCCACTTGCATTATCCTTGGATTTTTCGCCTGCCTTCCCTGGTCGTCCTTTTTGTCCCTCGGCGCCAGAGTCTTCAGACAAGTCAAAAGCTTCTGTTGGATAAACCAGGATTGAAAATGTTAAGCTTTTAGTTAAGTTTTGAAAATAAAAGTCTACAAACATCTTGATCAAAATATCACCAAAACAGCAGAGGCATTGATTCTTCAGCTAGTGAGAGTAGTGACATCAACAATAAAAGAGGGATGAGCTCACCTGTGTTGCTGCTGGCCTGGCTGTCCTGAGAGTCGCTGGTGTGCGGGCTGTCCACGCTGGAGCTCAGAGCCGCTAAGGCTGCAGCCGCCTTCTTGGCCTTCTTCTCTTTGCGGATAGACTCCTCATCATCGCTGTCACTCTCGCTCAAGTCGTCAAAGCCAAAGTACTTGATCTTGTAGTTACTCTTCCCAGCTTCAGGACCCTCCTCGCCCCCCTGCTCCTCTTTGTCCTCAAAGCCAAAGAACTCTAGCTTGGTCTCAGCCTTTGTCTTCTTGGTCTTTGTCTGGGTGGGTCTGAACCTGGAAAGATGCAATGAGAGGATTCGTTAAGTAGGTTAGAAACATGTATTTATTTAGCACTTTATATATTGCACTGCAAAAAGCGGTTCCAAAGTGCTTCACAGTCAAAGATAAAAATGCATGAGAACACACAGCGTGAAATCATGCACAATTCATAAAACAGAAACAAAACAATAAAAGGAATATTAACAACAAAAGCAGAATTAAAAGAGAAATAAAACCAAGCGGAAAAAATGTGAAGAGGAAACTGGAGCAGGACAAACATAACAAAAAGAAAACATTCAAGCTAAACTAATACAAAGAAAACAAAAGTAGGGGTCCACACTTTGGCACAACTTCGAAATATAAAACCTTTTAAAATGTCAAGAATAGTTCCCTGTTAGGAAACCATATTACTGTTGAGAAACCACTTGAGCATGATGCATAACGAGACATATTACGCTTACATTGGCAGTCTCTCCAAAGAGCTGACCTATACTATCAAATTACTTATTATTAATAGTTATTTTTCTAATCTTAAAAGACGTACATCTTAATAAACCAATGGTGATGGGTGCAATATGTCAAAGCTATAGGATCTGATTATGTTAACACAGTGAGTTGAAGGAACATGCATAATCTTTTCATGTCATAGTGTCAGCGTGTGTTTGATACAAGTAGTTTTAAAGACAGCTTCGTAGTGACATTCCGTACATCGACGGCATTAAGATACATATATTGAAATGACTTACCTGGTGGGTTTGATCGGGGGAACGTCGGATTTCTTCTTCATCTGGCCTGAGTCTCCCAGGTCAGCAGGGGCAGCTGGGGTGACTAGCTCATCGATGCTCCGCTCAATTGAGTCCTGGATGGTGACGTTGCACACCGACAGACAGGAAGGGTGCAGGACCGTGTAGTCCCGTACCCTCCCGCCGCCCCTGCCTGCGGGCTTGGCTGCCGTTTTAGCTTTGGCAGCAGGAACACTTGCGTTAGCAGAAAGGACACTGTTGGGTTTATCTTGGGCGTTCGCTGTTTCAGTGGGCTGGATGCTGTTGTTCTCAGCCGGTTCAGAGGACGTTTTGTTAGCCTTGGTGGGTCGCTGGTATTTCTTGCAGTTTGAGGCCCTCAGGATAAATGGGGATGGGGGAATGTTGTCCACTAGTTCTGGTGGAGGCTCTAGCTCAGCATTTTGGATTTCTACCGAAGACATTTCATCATAAGAGGAAGTGGTGTGGAAGTCTCTGCTACCACCTGGTGCATTAGTGGACAGTCTGATATTGGTGACTACATTAGAAGAGGAGGAGATGTGCCTCTGGTACATTGAGACATTCTGTTTAACAGACGGGACTGTGTTTACCAAAGAGGCCTTGCATGCAGGCTTTTGGTTGCTATCTGATGTACTTTTGAACCTGGGCTGGTTATTTTTAAGAACCCTCTCTTCAGATGTTTGCTTGGCTGTGAATGGTAACAACAAAAAAAGATACAGGTGGTTACTTAAAAAGCGACAAAACAACATAAAAACCTATCAAATAAACAAGGTGTAGGTAAATAATGAAATGACAGGTTGGCACCCTATAGTAAATAAACCATCAAGACGATCACATGCGTTGTTGGTTATGTTGGTCTTCTTTATGTATTGATTACTCACTTGTTAATGAGGATGTTGAGCCCTGTGCAGAAGAAACTACAGTGGCAGTCCCACTCTGCACTGTAGTGCTATTTGATAGCGACCCTTCTTTGACCCCAGACTGGGACACACTTTGAGTGGTAACAGTCTTGGACTCATCATCACTGTCAAATCCAAATGGGTCTTCATCACTGTCACTGTCCTCAAGCCTGGGCCTCTTGGAAAGCTCAGACACTTCCGGTTTTAAAACAGGCCTTTTGGTACCCAACTGAGCCTTGTAGGTGGTCTCCCCCCATTTGGTGGTTAGGGTGGGCTTCTTATTGTTGAAGACCTCGTCAAATTTCGAGTTGGCCTCCCCTCCCTTGCGGTTGTACGTTTTACCAAATCTGGATGTCATGATCGGTTGCTTTATGTTACATATTCCCTGTAAATATAAGCAGAGATGAGTCAACACATCATTCGAAAGCTAGCTGGAGGAAATGTGTTTGACAAGCAAGTTCACGTTAAATAGCATATAACCCTCAGCACGGAGCATTGCACTCCATTTTTACAACAACAAATGCTCCACAATTACACTGCCAATGTTGGATTAATGAACTTGGCTTTAGCATATAAATGGTGTAAACTATGTTTGATAGCCCACTAAGTTTGCTTGGCTAGCTCGCTAGCTCATGCAGAAAAGCTTGCAAATAGCATAAACTGTAGTATTATGTGCACTACGTTAAGAAACTAAAACGCCTTGGATGAACTTTAGGGAAACTTTGACATATTGGCGTTACCTAAGGTCACACTGACAGTTGAGTTACCGCTAATTCACCAACAGCTAACCGTAGCTAGGCCTGCTCCTGCTTGTAAAGTTACTCAAAAGTTAGCAGTTAGCCGTTAGCTTCCACACTGCTGATCTATGCTAACGGTAGTACTCTGTTTACATTTAGCACTTGAATGCATCCAATGTTGGAATATCGTGTTTTAAATATAATTAACACATTTAACATACACATTTTATTGCAGTGATATTAAATATCGTCGTGAGTATAAAATAATAGCAAACTGTTACCTTTCAACTCCGGCGACTAGCTGAACGTCCGCTTGTTTGTTAGCCAGCCGGCTAGGCCTGATCTCCCACTCGCTCACAAATCAAGCGGGTAAAGTCCGTTTAAACAACACTTGAAACTCGGCTCCAACACCAATGTGTCTCAAAAGCAATGCTCGTTACCAAAGAGAGGATGCCCAAACGCACCCGTGGCTAGTATAGTCTAAGTAAAGAGGATAATTCACACTTTTTGCATTTCGTAGTGCTACTGACGGCCATTAAAATATCCCCTCCCTCCTCGATCCTTGGCAAGACCCCCGTGTAGTGAGCTACGAGAGAGGGACCAATCAGCGTCAGGGATGTTTTCCTGTGCGTCAGCAAACGTGACTCTGATTGGTTAAAAATTAAAACCATAACAAACGATAGGGGGCGCTGGATGTCCAATTTTGTTCATTTAAACTTGAAGACGTGCCAAATACAAATGGTACAGATGGTGCCGATTGTTTCTATTATTTAGCCCAACATGTATTGTTCTTTGATATGTAGATTTTGTAAAAGTGATGTCTCTGTTCACTGTTGTGTTACTTATTGGAAAATCTTCACAAAATACCTTCATAGGCGAAATATTTGAAATGTACACTATAGTAATTACTGACTTATGCTAAAAGAAAGTAATTGAATGTAATTCACAGATTAGACATTGACTAATCATTACCAAATGTCAAAGGATATAAATGTATATTATTAATTTTGTGATGCTCTCAAAGAAACCTTTTTCATTTTGTTTTGGCACTGTACCCATACTTAAAGAATGTACTCATCATTATCATTATTGATAGTATTAACTCCAATTCACTTTATGACTAGCATAATGATAAATTCAGTTTCCAAAATTCTGATGGCAATACAATCAAAGTATACTGTATTAGGCCTAATCATTGTTTTAGCAACACATGTTGCTCAACTCAAATTAAAGGTTTTCATGGGGATTATTTGGTACAATTCCAATGAAAACTGTTTTGGAAATTGCTGATAATTTTTGATTTATAGGAAATGTTTTTAATATCATTGGGTCCACAAATACATTTCCATTCACCTCTAACCAGTGGAAAATAAACTAAACTATGCATGGCTGGGCACCACAACACATAAGTAAGAAAAATAACAATTTGTTTGTTTTTCTTTCATTTGAGTGAAACAACCATTCAAACCCCTCAGGTGCATCGTGAATGAGCAGCGTTTAGTGGTGGAATGGGTCTGCCAAGGAGAACAAATATCTTGTTTTACTACTTACTGAAGCTATTTCATGCTCAATTCACTTTCAATCACATCATTGTGTTTACCAAATGTTTGCTATCTTGATCAAAACACACTAAAACATGACTTTTTATGCAGCCAAGTTTGATCACCATGTGCTCACTAGACTGAATGTTCAAAGACCTGCAGCATGCTGGAATCACGCATAGATCACCAACATTGGCACTGATCTGGGGTGCAGATGGTGTCAAATAATTAAATAGTGTGTTATGAACAGCTTGGCAAAGTGATCCCAACTGAATCAACACTGAAATGACCATTACTCAGCCTGAACAGACATCACAACATTCACTTCAAATCATAGTCCTTACAAAGATACAGCTGGGGTCAGCTCTGTGGAAATGGCTGGTTTCAGTTAAAAAACATAGGGATACAAACTTCTATTGGAAGGCAAGAAAACAAAATAACTCATACGGTGTAGCTCTATATTTGTTTTAATTATGTCATGGGGTCACAGTTGTTCTCTATATTACTGTAATATCATGACATTAACGGCAAAGAGCCACATCCATAATCATATTTCTGTTCCCAAGATTCACGAGTTCTGTCTTCAATCACAATGAATCAAATGACCAAATGTTTAATCATCATAATGCAACATTTGGACAAAGATAAGAGAAAGAAAAACACACCATATTTGGTCAGTTTTTAACATATAGATTGTTTTTGGCATCCGCAAGTGACAGGGAGTCACTCAGAGGTGGTGAGGTAATAAGGCCTTGCCTCGATGAGTGATTATTTTTGAGCGCAGGTCATGGCAGTTTGGCAGTCATTACTCAATTCAACAGGCCAACTCTACTGCTGAGTCCAATGCTATGTATGCTGTAATCTCCCTGAATGTTGGAATAAATGAGTCAGAATCAGGCAAATGCCAAGTGAAATAAAAAAACATAGACCTTTAATTTTGTGTGTAACATCTGTCTCAAATGTGTTTGCAACATAGTTGGATGGGTTAATCAGAGAAACTGCAACTCTGATACAGGACCATGAGATGGCAGCACCACTTTCTGTCACGCTTCTCTCAGTATTTCATTATTATTTTTTCAATTGCACCTTTGGCCTCTGACCACAAATGTACACATCCATCATTCGGTGACCAGTATATGATGACAAGTCCAAATATGTTTTTAATATCCACTAGATCCTGCAGATAATGTGTATGTAGGAAGCTCAACATCATGGGAAAGCATCTGTAATGTAGCTTCCATGTGGTGTATGGGAATGGAAAACGGGGTGTGAAGGATAAACATCCACTGGTTATTAGAGGTATGGTCTCAAATTCAAATGCAGAAACTGGGTAACCGCATTGCTGAATGCCAAAATATCTTCCTCTGTGACTTTAACACATTCTTGTAAATCTGTTGAAGTTCAGTTTTATCTTCCTGTAGATGGTGGAGCATGGTAGACTTTTCATTTGAGTTATGGGTTGAAATAGAAAAAATAAAAGCACAGTGTTTCCACACTAGATTTCACATTTAGTGATGGTCAGAGACTTTATTGTGTGCTGGTTTCTGTAGCTATAACATCTACTTCATCATCATTATCTTCATCCAAATCGATGTGGTAAACAAACATCTCTACCAAAACATTGAGTGTATTCATGCGAGCCACTGCATCGAGGGGTCGGATCTGTGCTTGGCTCGCGCTCCTGTCTCTGAGGTCAGCCTGCACAGCCCCGGGCCTAACAGTCATACCACACAGCTATCAAGCCCATATGAAGGCAATAAAATAGAATTTAAACCAGATCTCAATTGGTTTTATGTCCCCTTTGTGTTTGTGAGCATGAGCGCCAGCAATGGTTAAGCAAACCTCACACACACAAAGAAAATATTGTAATGTCAGCCTGGGTGCAGTCATTTCCAAAATGACTGTGAAAGAAAGATGGAAGGAAAAAGAGAAAGCCAAGATAGAGTGTTTGAAAACTAAATAAGGAAAACCCTTTATTTTCTTCGCAGTATACATCGCAAACTCAACAAAAAACATTCTACAGTACTTTAAAAAAGGAGTTAAAAATGACAACTATACAAACCAGATTTGCTCAGATTGCTTAAAATTGCTGTAGAAGGCCTGACCTAACAAAAGCCCATTTAAAAAAGACACAAAACATGAAAAAGAAAAACGCATTAAAACTGTATGCCATTGACCAATTTGTTATGTTTGTGACCAAACAGTATACTAGCATTGATCAAAGCATTAAAGACTAAAAGTGAACACACTACAGGACTGCTTCTGGAGCACCTGTACAGTCGTTTCTTTCAAGGCAAAGCCAGATTTCTTCCTGGATGTGTGGCAGCACTGGCCTTTGGCACCAGGGAGAGGGTGTGTCAGTCGAAGCCCCTCTCCAATATAAGGTCCACTGGCGATAAGTAAAACCTCGCTCCTGCTCCTGTGATTTGTGGAGGATCAGGGGTCGATCTCCACTGGAACAACTGTAAGGATAGCGTCCTCATTTCCCCGGCGCACAACTACTCTCAGTGTGTTTTCCTTCTTGATGATGGCGCTGACGTCAGTCGCTGATGAGATCCTCTGGCCGTTGATTGAGATGATGACGTCGTGCTCTTTGAGTCCAGCACTGGAAGAGAAAAGAAGAAGAAGAAGATATGACCAATGATAAAAGAAAAATATGCCATTGTAATCCTTATAGTCCTAATTATCTTTGTAGAGCGTTATGACCTCGCAACCTCCTTTCCTTTTATCTCTACCCTGTACATTTTTTAATAAATGCAAAGAAGCCACAAAAACCACATAAAGCCTAATGCTGTTCTGTCATCTTAATCAGTTTACAGTGTGTACCAACTTGATATTCAATTATGGAAATATGCAATATTTTCCTCATGACAGCTAAATCCTAGGAAAAGAACGTAACCATGACCTTATTCTATAAATATAAAGTATTATTACGGATACATTTAAGCACAACATAATTTCTTCCTTTGTTCTTATGCTTCTTCTGTTGTCAAAAACAGACCAATGAGCCAAACTGTTGCACTGGGTAATACAGGCATTGTAGTAGAGCTCTGTCTGGTGCTGGAAATATTGACTACAGTGCCAAGCTGTTTAAAGAGATTAATTTAGATGAAGAAAGACAGACATACACTTAATTGGTTTTGGTCTATTCATGAGATTGTTGACCATTATAAAAATATACAATATCACGCTAAATCCTTTAATGAGGAAATATGTTCCTTCTTATGACAATCTCCTCTGTCTTCTTGCATACCGTGGTAATATAATTTCCTATTCAGGTTTTAGCTGAAAGAATAAAAACAACAGATTATTTTAATAGCCTACAGATGTCAAGTATCACAAACCACACATCAATCAAACGCCAAAACAAGTTAAAATCCAGTTAACCTCATGTTTTTCTAGTTTTCTATACAAGCGTATCTGACTTCTTGTATTTTGGTCAGGTTTGTTTACAGATCCGTGAGCACAATCTTGATCCATCTGTTGGAACTATTTTAACGATGTGAGTGATCATTATGGGAAGAATAGCTAAAATAGGTGAAGGCGCCTTTACAAAAAAAAACATTGTGGCCAAACGTACAACTAAAAAAGGAAAAAACAAACCAGTAAACATGAAATCACACGCAGACCAGGGCAGTATCAAAAGCTGCCTCTCAACACAGCTGCTTAATCACAGCCTCATGTGAACACAGACCATCACACCTTCACTTGTAACAACATCCATAAACACAACTGCAGCTCAGCGCTCCCCTCATTACACCCAGCTGCTCTAACACCTCTAAAAGGGCAAATGGATAGCTTTCTGCAGCCGGGTCAAGATTTAAAAAGGCCATAAAGCAACACAAACGAGAGTGAGATAAAAAGAGAGAAAGGAAACGAAGGCCAGAAAAACTGAGGAATTATAAAAAAAGAAGGAACCACAGAAATGTTATTATGCAAAGAGCAGGGTGATTAAGGCATGAGTAAACTCTGACAAGGCCCGGCAGGGGGAAACTCATTTCGGAAAGGGCTGGGTGAGCCGGCGCAGGAAAACCACAGCGCAGCTCGTAACCTCCCTGCATGCGGTTTGAAGGAAATAGCCGCCCTCAGCGTCTTCTGAGCCCCACTCTGCTGGAGCTGTGGTGGTGGCTGATTGGAGTGGGCTGCGATTGTGGGAGGAGGGGGGATATTTTAGATGGCCAGGCACTCCAGGCACGCCAGAGTGAGCCATGAATTTATGTTCTACCAAGACAGTTGTGTAGGAAGCTGTGTGTGTTTCTCCGCAAGTGTGTATGCACCCTTGACAGTTAGAGGAGAGCAATAATCTGAAGGCAAGGAAATGAAATATACTGTCTATTTGCATTGCGAAAGGGGAGAAGGGGCTGCATGGAGAGTGATGAGAGGGACTTAGGTGCACGTGTGTAGCATGAAGTGCCAAAGACAATATCCCATTGCTTAGAAAGAAAAAAAACGTTTGCTCTTGCACATTTTGAACTGAGCACACTCTTATGAAGCCATATGGGCATAATATCCTCCTTACGTTGCAGCTGGTGTCTTTGCAATGACCTCCATGACGTACGCTCCAGACGTGATGTCAGGGAAGTCACGGAGTCTAGTCTTCAGCTCTTTCGCCAGCCTAGAGAAAGAAGATGGGACAGAGAGTTCATCATCATTTGTATCTAGCAGTAAACAAGAAATGTGCATTTTCCATTTTCTAAGCATGATTAAAGCTGTATTGGTGCAATTTCAAAAAGTATGCAACGTACGATGGAGTGAGAGTCATCATCCTCACACCAATATACTTCTTCTTGGCACCGGCTCTTCCTAGAGATGGACAACAACACAATCATGAATGGTCTCTCCTGCAAAAGCCTGGACTTAGTTTCTTGAGGGGTTTGGTTTTGAACTCCAAATACATAAAAGTGCTCTAGAGCAGGGGTCCCCAACCCCCGCGAAATAGCAGTGAGTTTATCGTAATATTTGCAAAATTATAAATATATTAAAAAATATATATATATATTTTTTAATTTAATTTTATACCAGTCATATTATTTCATCCAGAACATACAAAATACATCAAAATTGGTTAGCATAAGGTCTCAGCCTCTCGTGCGCAGACAAAGTTACAGGTGGTGCGCCAGTAGGAAGTGGAGCACACAGGAGACAACCGTTTAATCGCAGACTGTTATGTTTGTGGGGGAATGGCAGTGCATACATTATTTGAGATATATTTCGAACTCGGACTTCATTTTAAGGACATTGGGGCCAGGGGTGTAGAGCTAATTTTTTTATTTGTAAAGCCTCCTTCACTTCATGAAATGGCTGCAGCATCAGGAGGCAGCCTCTGAGAAGTGCAGCACCAGCGCGTACACACCGCCTTCACTGTGTTCCCCACTGCAGGCTCGGAGTGCACCGGAACGAACGCCCCGGTATGACGTTATTATTGCTGGCAAACAAGCCCAGGGGTCTCACTGACATTTCAGTTATATCAATATGTGTACAGTGGTCCTAATTTGTTTTAATTGTATCCTGGTTTTAAACTGTGTTAATATGTTTTGGATGCATATTGTTCTATTATTTGTTCAGGCTGTTACATACAATTAGCCACTGTTCCCACCTATATTAGGCTATATTATATTATATATTATAATTAATATTTGTAAAGCGGTCCTAATTTTTTGTTTTAATTGTATCCTGGTTTTAAACGTTGTTAATATGTTTTGGATGCATATTGGTATTTCTTCAGGCTGTTAAATACAATTAGCCTCTGTTGCCACCTGCTGGTGAGTAAATATTCAAATCAGTTAAAATTGACAACCGGTCCGCGAATTTTTTTTAATGTATCTGCCGGTCCTTGGCACAATAAAGGTTGGGAACCCCTGCTCTAGGGTATTGTTTTCTGTATTTGAGTGATAGAAAACATTATTTTAGATAAAGCAGTGGATTACAGATAGTCTCACTTATCTTGCAATTGTCTTGAGCACATGCACATATCTACAAACTCCATCTTTTATGTGTTTCATCATCTTGTTTTTAAGTGATGTCATCATTTTTAGAAAAAATCTAATCAATAAAACACGTAATAATTCATGTTTGTGCTGTTCCAAAACTCTACGTGAGGTAGAGGGTGAAAAGCAATAAAATAAAAGAACAAGCTTCTGGCTTTTTCCTCCTTGTAATTTATTTGCAATGTCATAATCCTGTTAGGTAATGCTTGGCATGGATTCATAAAGCAAAAAATATAGTCAATATATCTCAAGAGCGCACACAGAGATGGAAAAAACAACCAAAGAAAGGCATGCTGAATTATAAACTGCTTTACTCTGTGTGCATCCTGGTCCAACTCTGGCAGCCAATTTTTTACAGTCTGTCTACAGTCTGTCTCGGTGATGGAATAAAAGCAGTGGAATGAAAACATAATAAGTTGTGTCATTGAGAGCTCACACCTCTTTGCAGCCTGTCGTAAGCCTCCGCCAGGAACTCTCGAATTTTGTCGGAGGGGATGGCAAAGGAGATGCCAGCTGTCACTTTCAACGTGTTGATCCCAATAACCTCGCCATCCTAAAACATCAACGTGAAATTACAGTTGTAAGAAGAAACATTAGGGGTACGCAAAAAGGGATCTGCCAACAACACAAAAATGGCTTACCAGATTTACAAGAGGCCCTCCAGAGTTGCCGTACTGTGAACCGAAAGGAAACATGACTTATTATTTTGATTTGGAGAAAAAACAGGTGTATGTCTGCACTTGCATTGACGTACATTTATGATGGCATCAGTCTGAATGTACTCCATGTCGGAGTTGGGGAGGCCCAGCTCTCTCCCCTCTCGCTGAGTGGTGCTGACGATCCCTGTGGTAACTGTGTTCTGGAGGGAAAACGGGCTGCCGATAGCAACCACAAACTCCCCTGGTCTCAGGTCAGATGAACGGCCCAGCGGCAGGACATGAAGCTTGTTCTGCGTGTGAGAAAAACAGAGGGAGATTGTTCACATTACTGGAGGTCAAGGTTACTGAGAAGAAACAGGCTCTACACATCTCAAAGCCATGAAAACATAAAATACAATTATAAATTAAAATGACATGAGATTCCAGAGGAGTTCAGAAATGCATACGTTTATGAACGGAACATTCATTATTGCATGACTGACATGTCCCTCAGCGACTTCTACATGAGGGATCTAACTTGGCCTGTTAGTTGAAGGTAGTATGTATGAAGGGTGAGGAAGTAAAAAAAGAGATATTTGGATATATTCTGCATGTGAACAAGTATTTTTTGTGACATTGTTAATACATTTCATTACTATTTCCTATATGTTTTGATGACTGATGGACACAAAAACCAATATAACGTAAGACATTTTAAACATTTCTAATGAGAACAGCTCTAGATCACAAACTCTGCTCTATTTTAACTGCATTATCCCTGCTGAGCTTCAAGGACTAATCATGATCATGTGTAAAAACCACTAACAGTATTCTAAACACATCCCACTCAATGCTCCCACACAAAGAAAATGACCCCTTTTCCACAGTAAGCAGTAAGAAGTGACATTTACGCCAAACATCACAGCTCAAAATGCTTATATCAGGATCAAACGCTTTTTGGTTTAAAGGAAAGTGTAGCCCAGCTGACAAATCATTACTAATAGTGGGTGTGTGCCACAGGCCACAGATGCTGGAAATTGACTGATATACAATACATAATGAGTAGCCTTAAGCTCTGGTTAGGTCTGTTCCACTCTGCAGTGGAAACCAGGCTGCTGAGAGCTGGCCCCTACAGACACAATGGATATATTCATCCGTCCCCAGTTACATTTTCCTTTTTTCTGAATGAAATCATCTCTGCTGGACAAACCCACAGTCAAAGCCCATGCAAAGGCACATCATGGAGGATCCTGACTCAAATGCTCTTATGGCAGACTAGACTAAAGGACTTGTCCCGTGTGCTTCTCCTATGTATCCATTTTGTTTACTCAGGGCTATAAATAGAAGCCACAGGAGACTGCAAGGTAACTCAGACAGCAACACAAGTAGGCCCACACAGACAAAAGGATTTATGTGAAATACACACACCCATGCAAACGCTCAGAAATTGCAGGCAAATCATAAATCATATAATTTTCAGTCATAAACCTTGACGTGTCTCTGCTGACGCATGGAAAACGTTTGCTCTGGTTTCACAGATAATTGCAGAAAAGACTAAATGCATTTACAGACACCAGATTCGAAAACAAGTGTTAATTAAATTAGAAAGCTGGATTGTAGGACACGCTTTTTGTTCTGTCATCGCTGTGTTTTGTTGCTGTAATCGATCTCGACCCTTAAGGTGAAGTTATTATTAGAAGATGACAAAGATAGCTGGTAACTGAGGAAGAGAGCGCTTTCGAACCTACTTTCCACACACACACACACACACACACACACACACACACACACACACACACACACACACACACACACACACACACACACACACACACACACACACACACACACACACACACTCAAATTTAAAACACAGATGTCCAACACCCCATGTTCCTGATTCCTGTTGGCTTGTTTTTACATTGTTCGGATGTTGAAAGTAAACACACAGGCTGTGGAAGCATGTGCATAAATCAGAAAACATGCATTTGGCGCGTGCCAACACACACAAACAGACACCTGACAGAGAGTAGCAGTCTGTATAATCACCCCCGCTGCCCCTCTCCCTTCACACTCCCTGGGATATAAGAGTATAACCAGATGGAGGGAGGAAGCAGAGAAAAACAGCTGAGAGAGGGAGGACGTCAGGTGGATGTGAGTCAATGCCAGGAAATTCAGGACTGGGCCACTGCAGGCAGTCACCATGATTACTGTATGATAACAGTTAGTGATACTGGTGGTGCCATGGTGACTGTTGCTATCTAGTGAAAACCCAATTGTGTCTCCAAAATGCCAACTTTAATGAGGAGTAGAATTCACACTAACCCACATGAAATCACAATACATTCAGAAAAACTGATGTAGAAAGAGTGTAAAAAGCATCAGTGTGCTGACAACCAACAGAGCCTAGGTGAGAGGAGAGACTGAACATGCAGACTGCCCTTTTTTGTAAAACCCCTAGTTTACATATCACTTACTAATCATGACAGGTCAGCAATCTGGAATCAGTTGTGGAAAATGATCTCGCCATGTGAGCCCGCCTCTCCTGACCACCCAAGTGAATCACCATGCTATTTCAGAAGAAGGTTACGATTGCTCTCGGACTTCACCCACACTTAAAGAAAGGAGGCAAGGTGAAAGAAGGGAATAACAAACACCACAAACCACAGGGAAAGAGTCTGAGAATGTGAGACGAATAAGTCAAAAGCAGTTTTGTTTAATAGTAGACGATGTGTGCTGCACGTGTATGCAAAATCCAGTTTATGACCTACAATTGTTTTTGGTTTAGGATGCAAGAGAACAGTAGTTTGAGAAACTCTCAGAAAAATAAACCAAAAACGCTGCAGAGGGTTTTGAAAAAGGATAGGATCTGAAATGAAAAGAAAACTTTGCTTTCCAAGTTTGTGTGCTTAGATACAGTAAGTGAGAAAAGTGGGGCATCAGATTAAAGGATGGAGGACTAAACAGCTTTTACTGAAGAAGTAGTTGCACAGGGCACAGGCTGTAAAAGATTCCAGACTTTTCCCCATGTTCTGTAGCTGAGACTTGATTCACTTTCCAGGTTTTATCAGGGACACCATGCAAGGGACAATAAGAAAGATAAGCCGTCAGACAAACAGACCGCTTTGAAAATAGCAGCAGAGTTGCCGTAGAGATGCTTCATTGTTTAATGTTACAGCCATGCTCATTTGGAATCTCATTTAAAAGCCATTACACTAACTACCGTTTTATGACCAGAGGACCAGGTGCAAACTTTAAACTCCAGTCAAAGCGCGATGGACTGAGCCGTAATAGTTTTTGAGGCACATGTGTACATAGGCCACCACACACACACATACAAACACACACATATACAAACACACAAAGAGAGGGAGGAGCCTGCCAGGGCATGAACCCTCACAAACTCAAGTGTGTAAATTAAAACCCTCACACCTGGCACTGCTTAGATATACAGCCAGACCACTTTCACTCACACTGAGAAGCTGCTTTGATTGGGTCAGTGACCTGTACTGTATATAAGCTTGATTTGAGTAACTAAAGCTCTCCTATTCCTTTCATACAGGTGACTTCAAAGCAGGGAACACACTTTTATAAGTTCCACCTTGCAACATTCATAAGTAGACAAAGTTATAAGGTTTTACTGCTGACTTCTGAATGTGTGTCCTCAGGGGTTGTGCTAATGTAGATACAAAATGTGGCAGGATTCAGCACGCTCACACAGAACATCTAGTTGGAGGATCATAAGATCAGGCTGAGGGGTAAGAGAGGGCATATCGTGAATATGAGTTTGTCTGCAAATCTGGTTGTGGTATCTTATTGACTCGTTTATGAATGCCTTTGTGAGCATATTTGGTTCGACTGAAAAACAGATAAGTTGTGCCCATGAGTTTTACACTCCACACATGAACCAGACCGTTGCTCCGCTCAGCACTCCTTGACACTGTTTGTAACATCAACATGTAATCACTGGCTAAACCATATCCTAGCTGACACCAGTACGGAAACCACTATGGTTTCCTTATGTTGTTGGAGAGGTTTTCAGTCTCTATGAGAGCAAACATATGTCTGTGAGTTTCGTGTGTATGTTACACTCCGTGAAGGTTTGCCCGAGAGCTCGGAGGACTTGGGGGCGTCATGGCTCCAGCTAGACACCACAAAAACTTTGAACCGAGCAAATGATGACATGAGGTCTTTATTTGCTTGAGCAAGACAGCCGCCCTAGCGTATATGTGAACTACAACTCTGTTTGAAGTATTAGATCATATTTATATAGTTTAATCTTACTGTAGTCGGTAATGAAAGGCAACCTATGCAGTAATTACTCTGTATCTTGTTTCCTGAAATATGTTACTGCCATGACCTTGAACAGGAGAACAGATTTTGGAAAGCTGATGCACAAATAATTGTTTACAATGTCCATGCAGAGATAAAAGTGACAGTAACTTTAAGTGTTTATATGTCTAGGGCAGCTATATTGTAGTCTAGACTCTTCTTTATATGGCTTGGGGAGCACACTGGAATCTCCTAAAGCATCTCTCAGGGTCCCTGGATCACAGTTTAAAAACCAGAGGGTTATAGCACCGCCTGTATGTGTTCCTCTTTTCAAAAGACTACACCCACCTTGTGGAATGTTGAGTTAATTAGTTGGTAGATAATAAAAAGGCACAAGCGGCAAAATTATAAGAAAAGTATTCCCTCATTTACCTTGCATGAAATCCAGCTATGCAGACAGTTTAATGTTCTGGCATTTAAGATATCCACTTTTAATAATACAGTGCAGGTGAATGAAATTGTTCATGGTGCCTAGTAATGAAAAAGGATACAAATAAAATAGAGAGCAACATCTCTTTCCACAAAAAATGTTAATTTGATTTAAATATGTTTACATAAATACAATGTCTCTGTGAGAAAGAATAACCATTGCTCCTGAAAAGTTAATGATGTGATGTCAATTGGGTGAAGTTACCATTAAAGGCAAGGTAAGATCATATCATATATGCTCCTAATCCCCTCAAAAATACGTTTTGGACCGATTTTATAATAGACTTATCTTTATGAATTCCAAAAACTGAATAAACTGATAGTCAGTAAAACACACTGTTGGTTATCAACCATCTGCCCATAGCTGTGGTTTATTTAAACCTTTTCTATCATGCCTCATCTAAAGTGACGCCATTAAACAGTAACCTGAAACAGCTTCGGGTAAGGTCTGTTCAGCCGGCTTGGAAAACTATTACGCAGCCACAAGTAGACCAAGGGAAAGTGCATCGAGACTCAGCAGGGCGACAGGAGTGTGTGTATTTTCCTTGGCTCTATTCCCACACGACTGCATCCTTTAGCATGGGAACTTTTTTGGTCACAGGGAACAGAGATGAAGGAGTAAGGTTGGGTCAGGAGGAGAGGAGGACATGATTCATTTCCCCTCCGCCTGTCTCTGAAGGACAACATGCAGTGTCTTTCCACTGGCAATGGAGCAAGTCACCCAGGTCCCTGTGGTAAGCTGTTTTAAACCCATCCATGCACAGACACACAGACAGAGACACACAGACACACAAATAATTTATTGCAAGCTTGCATTTGTCTGTCAGGACTGTTCATCAAAGGGATATGCAGCCTTCCTGTGGAAATCCAATGTTGCTGATAAACAGATAAATAAATGCAGGGCCACATGGCTACACAGAGGCACATTCCTTTGCTTTCCTCTCTATACACACACACACACACACACACACACACACACACACACACACACACACACACACACACACACACACACACACACACACACACACACACACACACACACACACACACACACACACACACACATAATAATAGTTCAACACAGCGCTAGGCAATTTTCCCAGAGAAAACGGTTTGAGACTCTTAATGGCAGGTGATGGATAATACAGAGACAAACAGTGCCATTGTTTCAGGGGAAATATGAGGTCAGTTCTCCCTGCCACACTGCACATCTTGTAAAGCTAACTTCAAGCACGTGTGTTGACTTAATGACAATTACAGCAGGATTGCATTATTATTTTAAAAGCAATTATCATTACCCCGCCTAAGAAAAAAGGGTTTACCTTTCCATTTGAACATGTCATACGCAAATCCCAATTGTAACTGTTGTGTTTTTTGATTTTATCAAAATACCTTAAGCTAGACAGGACTTCCATTCCATTGAACTTTTGTTTTGACCTGCAGTGTGAATAAAGGCAAGAATCAATGTGTTCACTGCGTTCATTTGCAGTACAAAGCACTAAGAGCCAAGGTTAATGACTGCACAGGCCATGCAGTAAAATGATCTGGAATGATACGGAACATTTCATTGCACAGTACGTTTGAGTGTTTGAAGTCATTCCAAGGAAGCATTGCTTCCAAGTCCGCTGGGGTCAATATAAGTCGATGTGATTAAATAAATATTCTTCCAAGTCAGCAAGCTTTCAAGTCAGAGTGAAAGCAGGTAAATGTGAACGCGTCCAATTCATCGTAAACACTTCCAAGTGAATGTGACCAAGTTCAGAGGTTGATGAAAGGCTTTTTAAGAGCTATAGCATAATGAGTTATATCATGATTGTTCCTTTGCCACATCACACAATGCACTCATTAGCCTATTAGCTCACATAGTCATGTGAGTCAGACATGTGGATCCATTTTCCAGGCCTTGACCACATCGCTCGCTTTTTCTCTGTCCCTCTTGATTTCTCCTTTTCCCCCATACTCTCCGCTCAGGAACAAGTGAGTACAGCACTGTTCCCCCTCCCCCTTCCTCTCTGAAGTTCCATCTGCTGTAGACGGACTAATGTATTCCCCAGAGTTGAAGGGTAGACCACAGCCTCAAGAACGCACTGGGTCTTGCTACCAATAAACTACAATTTCACATAGAAAAGAAAAAATAAAGGAAGACAGAAGCCAGTCATTTTACTCAGGGAAAACCTAAGTTTGAATGTTCTCACTCATAAACTGCTCCAATTGCTCGTTGATTATCTATGGCCGCTTCTGGAGAGCTGACGTTGACAGTTTTTAGCTTTAATTGAACAGAGAGAAGAGTAAGGAGCAGAGAGCGAGGCACATAGGAATGAGGGAGAGAAGGATGGAAGATTAAAGAGATACATAATCTGCACCAGACAGGATATGGATTTATAAACTCACAAACATTTAGCTACAAAACAGTCCAATTTGTGCTCAAGGAATCTCTACGAATGTTGTTTGCAGCAAGAGATTATGGACATCTTTCTCTTTTGTTGCTCTGTTGCAGTCACAGTTACTTGGTGCAAAGACTTGAGACTTGACTTGAGACTTGACTTGGAGCATACCATTGTGAGGTTAGCCTTTCTAAAGGCTTGATTGACTTATAAGCAAAAAGGTGATTCATTACTCTCCATTTATCTTTCATTAAAAGGGTTTTGGCTGTGGATGCAACTGTGATTATTTGTATAACCTGCCAGTCATTTTCTGTAACTTGACCCTGTCTTGCCCTCAAGGACACTTGCGTCGACTGCAATCCGTTATCTACTTTCAGTGAACTGTCTTTGAATAAGCTGGAATTTGTAGTTATTATTACTCTTTAGGTTTATGACATTAAATACCCAGAAGCTATAAGTATGGACGACTATACTTTCCCTTTTAAATGTCATTCAAAATGACAAGTTGGCTTGCCCTGCTATCCTCTCATTATAACGCACTCATCCTCTAATTTTGCCCTCGATTAACTCTTGCTAAATCACACACACACACACACACACACACACACACACACACATTGCGGAAATGCCAAATTGGTCTTAATCTTGTGGCATTTACAAAGAGACCACAGGTCTTCTGGAGCCTCATCGCAGCCTCATGGCCGGGATAACCTGCTTTGACTTCAAACAATCACTTACACACTTTATCTTTACAAGTATATTCATTACGGAGAATGTGTTTTCTGCCAGTATGATACCCTGGCCTCGATACATCTGGCTGTCATTTCATTACCATTAACCTGCTTTATTACAAACACCTGTTGTTTTCCAACCAATGTGTTGTGCAGGGAATGCTAAAAATACATTTTAAACAACGACTTCTGCAGTGATGAAGCATGCATTATTGTTGACCATGATCTTGCATGCTTCTACAACATGAATTATTCCCGAATATGCATCAATTTGAAAAGGCTGTACACACTGAGCATGTGTTGAAAACAAACCCCCCGAATGAAGACCGGCCTGTCATTAAGAGACGGAACCGCTTTTATTGTGGGATGAACAAAAACAAAGCGCCTGTCACAGCTCTTTTCCGCAGTCTTCCCCCACATTGTCGGCCAAACAAAAACCTGAATGTTTCGACCTCTTTCCGAATTGGAGGTCTTTGTAATACACCTTGTGTTGCTGTCATGAACATCTATTCAGCTGTGTCACCCAGCCATGAGAGTAAGCTCCACAATGCACTCTGCTCTTCTATGACTCCCAGGCAAAAGGCCTTGGATCTCTGCCACACATTCCTTCAAATGACTGTTGACTGTGATTATATTGTAATGTGGATTCCTCTAGTCCAGTAGACAGAGAAATAAACACAGACAAATAGAGAAGTGGAGAGAAAGTGGTGAAAAATATGGTAAATGCAGCAAAGTTTAGAAAGATATGTAACTATTTTCCTTTAAATATCATCATAGTCTTTAAACTGACCACAGGTTTGTAATTGTTTCTACAAGTTGTTGTTATTGCAGCTTGCGCACCTCGAGGATCTGGACAGTATGCCGGCCAGCTGTCTTTTAAGACCCATTTAGCTGCACCTGCATTCTCACTTTCCTTCACTTGCACTGTGAATGATCTCCCAGATTTAGACCACTTTCATGTGAGACGGATTTCCCAACAGGATAATTACAAAACTGAGTTAACATTTGATCTTGTTTCAGTGGTTGAGAGCGCAGAGAATTATCCAATAATACCTGACTTAGAAATCCTTGCGTTAAAGCTCATTTGTGAAACCACCAAGGTTTGTTTGAATCAGAAATTCAGTTGTCTATAAAACGGATTTAGTTAGTTTAAATAACCTGACAGAAAATGTTGTTGCATCACAACAATTATTTTTATTTTATGGATTATGGTAAGATGTTAGGAAATACACTTATTGGCTTTCTTGCTTAGAGTTCAATTTAAAGATCTAAATTTAAATGTGTGCATGCTAACTATGAAGCTAGAGCCATGAGGCATTAGCTTAGCTTAGCATAAACATTGTAAGCAGAGGGAGACAGCTGCCCTGTCCCTGCTTTGTTTGTTTAAATTAATATGTACACAAACTGAAAGGAAAAAAGACAAGAAGTGGTTTTACGAGCATTAAAGGTGGGGTAGGTACGTTTGAGAAACCGGCTCGAGATACACTTTTTGTTATATTCCATGGAATGCTCTTAACATCCCGATAGCAATGAATATCTGAAGTGCTTTGACAAAAAATCCATTAAAAAATGTCATCTGTGGAAGCCGTAGTTCTGTAAAAAGCACAACCAATCATTTTAGCCGGCCCGGCTAAAATAACTGGATGGCCTACCTGCCTGTCAGCCTTCCATCTGTGCACAAACTTATCTCGTGCCCTCATTGGTCATGTGTGTTGGAGGAGGGGCTCTGTAAGGAAGTGGCAGATTTTTTCTGGCTGTGTATTTTCAAATTCTAGCGCACTCGAGCTGGTTTCTCCAAAATTACTTACCCCACCTTTAAGCCTTTATGCTGACTCACTTCCTGCTTCCAACCCCTAAAAAGTCATGAAGTGGTATTGATCTTTTACCGTCAGCATTAAAATGATTAAGCATATTTCCCAAATTGACAAGCTTTGACTAACCGGTGCTTCGATCTTGATGAGGGCGATGTCCGATTTCTCATCTACATCTTTGATTTTGGCATCATAGGTACCGCCGCCCTTCAGCTCCACTTTCACTCGATGCTTATTGGCCACGACGTGGGCATTGGTCACAATCTGGCCATCTTCTGCCACAATGAAGCCAGAACCACTGGCCACCGCCACCTCTCGCTTGGAATAGGTCATCCTGTTGGGGAAAGGGAGGGATGGAGGAGGAGAGCATTTTCAATTTAGTTCACTTTTTCAACTTGTCTCTTACCTAGAAACCCTGAAAAGACAGAAAAATCCATACATGATGTAACAGCAGTGTAACACTCCAGAGTTGAAAGCAAACAAAGTTAAAGCCTCTCCCAACAGGAGGTAAATATTGAAACAGTAGGCAGGTAAGTATTCAAAGGAGAGCTTGATAATGTATAAATAAAAATAGTATTAAAAGGAAACAAACACACACTGCAGCATTAGTATACAGAAAAACCTCAATGCAAAACTGTTTCCATGTCAAACTAATGCAACGACAGCGAAGGAGAGAAGAAAAAGCGACACGGAAGAAAAAAGACTGAGGGAAAGGCGGAAACGTTGAAATCAGAGAGCTGCCGACGTTCAAAGAATCACTTTACAAGCACAGTGACAGACACGATGGAGGTGACACAGATGAAGAATGGAGTTGTCAAAAAAGAGGATGAGAAGCGGGCATAAAAGATATCAGAGCATGAAAGCTAGTGAGACGATGAGAAGAAAATACGATGACAGACTGAAGTGGAGCGTAAGTGATGTGCAACTGGTGTGGTCTGGTTAAGTACACAGGTGGGCTGTAAACTCTAGTGTGTTTCGCATTGTCCCACACACACTGAGACACACACACTGAGACACACACACTGACACACACACACACACACACACACACACACACACACACACACACACACACACACACACACACACACACACGCACAAACACACACACACACACAAACAGGTGCGTGGACCTTACTTGCGGAAGAGTTCAATGTGAACCACAGCCGGAGCAATTTTCTCCACCACGTCGGCAATGAAGTTGTATTTGTGTCTTGGGCTGTCTGGGTTATCATGACCTGAAAATTAAAAAAAACACACACAAACGCACACACTTGACGATTACAAAACAAACAGAAGATGCACAGAAATACTGCCTGATGTAAGAGCTATGTGAAAATAGAAAACCAACATAACACAGAGAGGAAAATAAAAAAAGACAGTTCAATTGCGGTTTGCAACTGTCTAGGTCAGGTCTGGCATGCATTCACACACACACTCACTCATTTACAAACCTGTAACCCTGGCTATAAACCTCACAAATAAATACTTAACCTTGACCCTCACCTTAGCCTTTAGTTGATTGTAAACACAGAATCTAAATTCTCAAAGCATCTTTTGTCAAGACCAAACTGCTCTTCACAAGTATAACACCACTGACACACACACAAACACACTGTCTGGCACTGTATGTATGTGGACTGCCAAATTTACTGAATCACCCGTCCCACCATATCCATACAGCGTTGGGCAAGTCAGGAAATGTTGACTGATTTACCTGGTAATTACGGTCTATCCAGACGACAGTTTAACCAAAGCTATGAATCAAGACTCCCCAGACCTTTCCCTGAGTGTCTCATCCTCCCATGCATAAACCCTTTTTTTGCCACGTACCCAAAACCATTTAGTCTCACAAAGAAACTTTTCATTAATTCTTCTCCTAAAGAACAGAACTTACGAAAGTCAAAGGCACCCATAAGCCCTGGGATATCTCTGATTGCAGTGAAGGGTTAAGAAAGAAGAAAGGGATGTTCCGCTTTAGGTGCCTGTAAGCTAACACAGGCATGGAATGAGCGGTGTCTTGCCGTACTGAATATCCATAAATTATACAGTATTAAAAGAATTGTCAAACCTGAAGGGGAAAATCCTGGTGTATACTGCCATGCTATACGTTACTGTACTGCTTTGAGCAAATGCATGCAAAGATGCTCCAAATGAATTTTTTTTGCTGATAATGCTGTTAAAATGAGCTAGCATTCATTGTGGGGGAAACTTCTGATGCAATTGGAGTCAGGACTCAAAGAGAGACACGATGGAGAGCTGGAGCTTTGATGGCAAACACTGACGGTTTATTTGGAGTTACGGCCGGAGAATTCACAAGACATGTCACGGGCCACGAGTTGACCACACGGTTGAGATACCACAATCAATTCTGAAGAACCCTCCTGTAGTTCCAGGTTTTAACTAGTTCAGAGTCATTCTTCAATAGATAGACTAAAACAGCTGAGGACACTGAATCACATTTGTTGTCGCTTATGGCTCGGGGTCATCTACACCCCGAGAAGGATGTGTTCCGGTGTCCCACAACAATAACTATCTCTGACCGAAGTTGCCCGGTCATAAACTGGTAACAACAACAAAATGCTTGGGCAGCCCCTCCTTAAGGGAGATAATGGCTGCTCAATGCTGGGCATCTGTGTCAGAGGGCGAAAGATGACATGCAGGGGAAATTATTCCTCAACATTCACCATATTAACCATAAGTATGGTTTCAGCATGCTAATATTTGCTTATTAGCATGAAGCACAGAGTGCAGCTGAGACTGAAGGAAATCTCAGATATTTTGCAGGTCATTTCCTATTTACCCAGAGAGGGACATGAAAGTCTGTATTCAAACAAAATCATGTTACTCTTTCCTCTGGTGGTTGAGGTATTTTACTCAACCTAAACTGACTTCATGGTGGCACTCGAACAAAAGTCAGGGGGTTCGCTAAAATCAGTGGGAAACATCCTCTGGGAACCATGAACTTCTTTATAAAAGCTCAATCAATCTAACATTTTTTGAGATATTTCATTAGATACCTGTCTAACATCTGGACCTGCTGGAGGAGCTAGAGAAAACGTTAAGGATAACCAAAGTCCATAGGGACTTGGCTTGGCAACTGGAAGGTCACCAGTTCAAGTCCCGGAAAGACCAAGTGCTACCGAGGTGTCCCTGCTCCCCGGGCGCCGTACATAATGGCAGCCCACTGCTCCTAACACTAGGATGGGTCAAATGCAGAGAAACTGTTTCGTTACATAGTACCTGTACTACGTAATGACAATAAGTTGAATCTTCTTCATAACAATAACCTAAAAATGTCAACCTCATAGTGGCGCTGGAGTAAGGGGATCAGCAAAGTCAATTTCATTATCTTTGGAGAATTAATGTGCTACAATTCACCATAAGTTTTTGAGTTATTTTAGTCTGGGCAGAAGTGTTGGACCCCCCTGACCAACATCCCTAGAGCCATGCCGCTAGCAAAAAATAATTGAACAACTTTTCTCCAACCCTCCACATATATTTCCATTTAAATATATAAATTAAACATTAAATCTCATAAATTAAACACAGGTTTCTTACCACAGTACGAGAGAAAACTAATGGAAAGATTGGAGTAATTTACCTCCAACTAACACCCGGGGGTGTTCATGGTCAGCTCTGAGTGGATTATTCTGGCCAGAAACTGTGTAGGTTCTGGAGCGTCCATACAGGCTCTCAGTTTCTTTCACTTTACTGTGTTTCCTGTTAGCTGCCTCCTCACGCATGGGGAACTTTATTTCTAGAGGCACACTACCACAGCTATAATGTGATGATAGCAGAGTTATAGGCCCAGTGGTGACGAGCTGATGGTAAATCACGAATCACACGTTGTGCACACTTCAGTTACATTAAAGAGCGTTGCCAAGGCATTGTTGCTAGATTTAAACACTGGACTTTATTTCACTGCGGAACTGAGCTTGAAAAAGCCTTACTTTTGTATATAATTAAGTCTAATTCGCTGTCTTCATACTAATTCATCCTTAACTTTGAAGCCCTCATGTGTGGATAGAAAGTCAGCATTTAAATCTTACTGATTAGTGTCTAAACCCTATATTGCTTTGGTAATATTTCACCATCAAGTGAATAGATGCCAGAAGCTGACTCCAGAAGGTCTGTAGTTGCAGGCTTTCCACTGTGTGGGAAAACGATATCTATATTTGGATATAGTGCAGGGCAAAAATAAGGATTTACCGCAGACAATGTAGGAGGTTAGGTCGGAAATACGTCGTCAGTGCTTTGACTAAAAGCCAGAACACTTACAACAAGCTGATGTGGAAAAATGATTTTGTTAGTTAAAAAATACCGTTAAACTTAATTTAACCATTTTTTTGTTAAGGGTCAAAAAGCACTTCACAAATCTATTAAAACCAGACAAAACTGAATAAATAAAAAGAAAACACTTGCAACATCAATGGCCGACCTGACAATATAAGACGGTTTTGAGGGTTCAAGCGTTTTTTAAGCATTAAAAAGTTATGAACAACATTAAGTTTTAAGCAATCCTGTATTTTAACAACTGTGTTTCATCAGCTGCAGTTGGATTATTCATTTAGGCATGTGAGCAAGTTACAGACAGACGGCATGAATACTTGAATGAGTCATTTGGAAATAGTCTATTTTAATTTGGTAAAACAGGAACAAAATAAAAAGGACACCATAAATAACCCCTTAAGTTCAAGGAATAACACTTTATCTAGAGGAAGGAGCCCAAAACCTATTTGTAGAGGTTTTGTATTTGATCAGACGTGTCATGCAAGATATACTTTTTCACTGCTCATGATCATTTGCCAACAAGCCGGGCATTCTGGTGAACATCAGACCTGTAAGAGGTGTTCAGCTGCCACAATTTAAATATTTTGGAGATGACACTCAATTTAGGAGATGGAGATTGTACACCCGACCCTGTGATTAGTGACGACTCGCAGTACTATATGAGGCAGAGCAGTAGATATTGACTGATGGTGCGTGATGGTGAGTTCATTATTAAGGAGACCATGGCACAGGGGTGAGGAACGGAAAGAGGAAAAATGATTATAGTCATATGTCTAGACTAAAGTCTTATGTTGGAGATGATCAAATTCCTCCTCTGCAGTAACTTAAGTCAGTTTCAGTCGTGCAAAGTAAAAGTGGCTCCCATATGGAAGACATATTGAGGTTTGATCCTGCACTTTATTAGTGTTTAATAAAATGTGCTAATAAAGTTAAGCATCAGTTTACAATATGCACATGTCCTAAAGTTAAATCAAGCGTTCAGTGATGGGAAACCATTTAAACCCAAGTTGTTTGGAGAAAAACTGCATTTATTTTTCTCACACACACTCAAAGGCCTCCTCTCCTAATCCACTCTCTATATGCATTGACCTTCATAGCGTGGCTCTGGGCCTCTCCTTTTTCAATTTTCTCTTACATAATTCCCACTGTTTTATTGGCACCCGCAGGCGGAAGCAGTTTGTTCTCTATTCCCTAGACTCTAAATACTAAATGAGTACAGTAAGGTCAGCCCCTCCTTCTCATGTACTCACACACACACACACACACACACACACACACACACACACACACACACACACACACACACACAGGTTCTATACCGTTTGGGAAACTGAGGTCCACCCTGCTTATTCTAAATGTATAAAATGGAAGCACATTTTCATTTTTTTGAAAATAAAAAAGTGTTTTTGTGACAGAGTTAATAATAATAATTTCCAGTTAGTCATAGTTACCTTGGCTCAAAACTCATTTTTGACAGATGCCTATGTTATGCCACTAAAGTGTAAGAGCATGACTCATTGAGGCCCTGCCTTTCTGCAGTTATAGATATATAGTTGTGCTTTGCTGCTGTTTATAAAATAAGATTTTTTTTTGCAGCGTAACAGTAAGGTAAGATTCCAATTTAAACTATTTCCCATTTTGTTGTGGAACATTCTGTATAAGGATCAAAGAGATACACAGCTATCAAACTAAAATGGCCTCACTAGGTTCAAACATCATTTTGATAACTATAAAACGGTTTATATGTTGATATAAATAGTCCAAAGCTTATAGTAACCTTTGTTGACATTTATTACAGGAAAGAGAACATACAAACATATTGTGGTCAGAAAAAGATGAGATAAATATGAATAAAGGAGATTTATAAAAGAGCCATGCAGAAAAGATGGTTGAGCCGAGAGAGAATTAAGAGAATGATCAGCAAGAGAAACACAGGCATCATGAGCAGTAAGGAAGATAAATGAGGAAAACATGCAGGAGCAGGCTGATAGAAAAACGTATTATATTTTCATATTATTGTTGGCTGAGAAAAAGTCTGGGAAGAATGTGCACATTCAGCAAATGTCACAAGCCGGAGTCAGAGAGTGCAACCTGACAGAACAGTCACTCACTCAGCAGATCGGATTAACGTCGATACAGATAATCAAGAAAGTACATCCATATTCATCCAGTCAACTTTTCAATAAAGATAGCTTTTTGGGGGTATTCTGGTGGTCTTAGATAAACACCATGTAAGTTGCATGCCATCCATTTCTACTAGGCAGCATTTTCTCTCCATTTTCACCATTAGTAAAGTCTTGAAAATGGAAAATGAATTAAATGTGGGTCATTTTATTTGAACCTAGACGCACAGACGTTTGACCTAATGTTTTTTTTTGACAACTTGCATAGTCAACGTATTGCGTTACCATCCATATACAAAATAGGATATCATTCATAACGTACTTGCATATGTTTTCTTAAAATGGGGCCAAATTGCAGGGTATAGTTAAAGTCTCTCAAAGGGGGAGTTGAGTTTATTTTCAGTGTCAACCCCTGCACATCAAATGTAATGCTGAAGTTTAAATCAGGAGACATGCTTGGATGTCTGATGTATCAAATGAAATGTGAAATGCTTATTGCAGGTATGGAAATGTTCACTTCGGAACCTTGGAAAATCAGACCTGCTCTGTTTCAGACATGGTTAGCTCTTTGGGCGAAACTTAACAATTTGAGTTGTTTACATGACTCAAAAACAAATGTGGCGATACAGTCTGTGCTACTACCGCGCCCACACAGTTTTTGATGTATATGTAAACCTTTCCCAAAAATATAGGTTGCTAATTTTGTGTTTTCCTTTGTGTCTCCTGCCTGTTTTAAACTGTCTTCAACGGAGGGGAAATTATGGCTTTGAATCAGCGCCAGACATTCCTTCATGTGACTGAAGTGTGATTTACGAGTGACAACAGAAACGGAGAGAAATAGAGAGGGAAAGACCCATTGAAAGAGAAAAAGAAGAGAGAGGAAAGAGTTTGGGGGGTTGCTGGAGGGGGGAATATGTTTCCAAGCTTTGAGGTAAGGTCTTTGAGGCAACAGGTGTTGAAGAATGTTTCAGCTGCAGATGCGGTGCACACTTCAGTTCAATGTCTTGTGTTTGTGCTAATGTTTTTCAGTCCTGATGTGTCGATAATATACATTCTGTTTACCGTAAATAATGATAAATGACTCACTGAATACATTGACATTTGAGTTCTCAGTTGGGCTGTTACATAAAGCAGCAGAACAAGTGAAGAATGATGTCAGTTTAGTTTTTAGCTCCACTGGTTAGGGTGAAATACTTTTCACATGACACTCAGCTGGTCCATACTGAAACACCCACAAATACCAGTTATTACCAATGTATTGCTTCAGTACCGCTTAATAACGGCCTACACTATCCTTCTTATCAAATTCCTTTCTGTTCAGCTAATGCAGACTGCACTGGCATGAACTGTATTGTATAAAACAATCATACGGATCATATCCATGTGACTGCACATAAAGCTTTACATCAGTGAGAGATCATGACTTCATTCAACTGGGCAAAGGTTTAAACAGTTCTCTGATGCGAGTCTAATTGTTATTCAGCAACAAGAGGGGAACACAGTTGAATGGTGGCTGTTGTTATCCTGGACACATGGGGATTGTGTACCACTGAATGCAGCTTCAGGCTCAACATCACACCATAAAGAACATTTACATATTTACTTTAGCCTATCTGCACATGCTGTGACTGAACAAACTGTTGATCTGAAAGTGAGATTTAAAAAATATGTTTTACTTGGCATAACTATTGTAAATACAGAGTGGCCTATACTGTTTTACCCACATAACTTCCTACCAAATCAACTTCTCAGTCAGTGTTGGGGTCTTTGATGGTGATTAATACGACCCAAGCAGCGTTACCTTTCCCGCAGGCTCCCCGCTGAATGAAGAGGACAGGTGGCTGCTGAAGCTTCTGCGCGCGGCGGCTGACCCTCTTCAGCTCGCAGATATTCCGGTAGGACACCCCATCGCTTCCACAAACCGGGTCGGTGGTTTTGCACACGCAAGTCCCACTCTTGCTTCTCCTCCTCACCGTGATACTGTATCCCACCCCGCCAGGGATCGAGCAGTCCAGCCCCTCTCCGCACACCGGGTCCCCGAGCTTCCCCAAGCCGCCGCAGCCTTCACCCTCGCCGGACGCGCACACCGTGCAGCAGTGGCAGGCGTCGAGGCTCTGTCCAGCCGTGCAGTACGCCGGTATCCGGGGACACATCGACTTGTCACACCGAGCAGGACATCCGACAACATACCGGGTGGAGATCTGCGCATCTGCCGGCACGGATGAAAAGACTAGCATTACGCACAGAAGTGACCAAAACATGGTATACAACTAAAGTCTTCAAATTTAAATATAAAGTTTTTAAAAAGTTCCTAAAGCTCGCTCTCTGCTTGCAGTGTGATGGGATGAGAGAGCTCAGTAGTAATGAGGGGGGAGTCACTTGAGCTGGAGAGGCATTTAACTGAACTTCACTGCACAACGAATTACGCGACTCTACGTTTGTACTGGCTCCGCATCAGACGCAACTCACTTTCTAGATAATCACAACAAGCCTGTTGATTGGTGCGTTCACGTAACGTAGGAATCAGAAGAACTGGGTTATTGATTGGTCCTCAGAAGTGTGAGGGTAAAATACAAATAAAATAAATAGCAGAAAAAAGCCTGCATGGAAGTTGAACTACGCTGCAGCATACTGTGTTGATACAAGAGCTGAATCACTCAAATGTAATATTTGAAAGTAGCAGCATGGTAAAAAGACTTGCCAACTATTATGTAAATGATGCTTGCTCCTGTTTCCCTCCAAGGTGTATTGACAAGGTCAAGGTTATCCAACAGAACCTCTTGCAGAAAATCAGAGAAAAGCTCCAAGGTCTTTCATGGGAGATATTGGCATCAACTCGGATTTTGTTATTTACAAAAAAGAAAATGTACAACCCAGTAGGGGAATGAGCCACAGAGCCCAGATGTTTTATAAGCGGCACAGACATCCACACATCCTGCAGGCCTAGTTCCTGCTTGTTTTGTGTACCTTTACTACTCCCTTTATGAATTAGTCACTCCTGGCATCCCCTCAAGCCCTCTGGCTAATTGGGAAAATCAGTAGTGGAAAAAAAGTTGGGTGGATTGTGGGATTTGTGGAGTGAATGTAGCACTTTGTGAACAACCCTTATAAACAGTCAAATTTGTTCTAATTGGAAAATTGCACGAGCACATTTATTTATTTATGATCCTATCCCAGCTCTGTGGGTTATAAGCACCCCGCTAGCAGGAATATAAACAACATCTAATGGGGATATCCAAATAACTATAATTACAGCTCCCCACGTTCAAGTGTAAATAACTCAACAAGTAATCTTAATTTGTATTTCTATACGAATCTGCCCTACATTGGAAAACTAAATTTCTCAGAAAATACAATAAAATAAGCTTGACATTTATTATTTGTTAAAATAACACACGTTCCACATATTAAGGGAGCAACCTTTAGTCCTGGTGGTGAACAACAAATCTCTGTTAGGTTTAAACGTCTGCTGTGAGCTGTAAAGGAATCCAGTTAAAAATGAGGCAATGAATCAGTGTCATAAACCGCCTCAATATACTGTGATTGAGTGCAGGCAAGAGGTTTAATACATGTCTAAAGGTTGGAATGACTGGGCAGGGGAGCACCTCTCAGATGCATTGCCTTAAAATGGAGAGAATTGAGGCTCCCTGCGGTGCACCAGAGCTCAGGGTAACACAAGCCTCTCTATCCTAAAGGCAATTAAAGCGGGGCATAACGGGATAAAGGGCAGTCATATGCTCTGACTGAACTTCCTTGAACAGGAAACAGAGAAAGTGTACCATTTAAACTTGTTTCCCGGAATTCCAGGATGGCTAATTGTTTTCAGAGCACAGTGTCATTTTAGAGCATGACGACACACACTGTTGACCCATCTAAAAAAAGAATAAGTATAGACCTTGAAGCATCTCCAGAACCATTATGTTGCAATACTTGTAGAGCACAAGGATGTAGGCGAGAAGTGGTGGGAAAATCGTCAGATGAAAACAACCTCATCCTTAAGGAACACCCATTCTCCAACCAAGGCTAGAGTTTAACCAATGATGGACTCCACTGAGGTCTGTGTGATCTCTCCAGTCTGCAGTGATGTCTCTGGCTGTGAGTCGGGCCCCTGAGAGTCCAAATGGGGCTTCGCTTCCACGTCGAAGCCACACCAAAGTGTTGCATCCTCCAATAAGGAGCTGAGATCTATGAGAAGAATGAGTAAAGACAACTTGCTTCCTGACGAAACACACCAGCCATGTTGTTTTCAAATCTTTCTGTGAAAACACTTGACATCACACTTGTCAACCCTCTGGTGCCTTCAAATGCAGGATCCCCATCACGCTACACACTCAGAATGCAGCCCAGAATGTGTCGCCGCTGGTTATCTGACAGATTAAAGAGGCTTTACATATTCAGTGTTGCTGGATGACCTCACTTTGTAAATATGTCTACACATACTGCAGCTATAAAGCCAGAGGCACCTCATTAGGAGCTGATGAATGATAGGCAGACACGCATGTCTAATTCATCAGTGTCCAGGAAATGCATACTTTGTGCAGTGATATTAACTCAAGTAGTGTACACTTGTGAGTTACTTCATTTCATATGACTTTATAGTTCGACACAGATGGACCCCTCTATGATTCAAAGAGGAATATTGTGCTTAGCTTTAGTGCAAATTAAGATTTTTTCAAACAAAAAACATACAACCCTAGAATAAAGGTTGAATAATCAATACCATAATAACATTTGCAGGGGCTATTTTTGCTTTACGAATGCTTTTGAAAATAAGTAAATATTTAGTTCATTCACACTATGTACATGAAAAGAAAAATATATGTTTTCATATTGATACTCAAAACTCTTATATTTGTTCAGCTTTCAGGGGAATCTTGAGATCATTTTATCATAACACATTTGTGAACTGATTGGGCACTTATCAGTTTTAACTGTTAAATTAATGTATCATTTATTCAATTATTTGTTGGTAGATTAGTACACATATATGCTTACAAAAAATAAATGTCTCCTAATTTAATTTCTATAAATTAATACATGTGTGCTTCTGTGCTTGTTGCAGGTGTTTCCCAAGAGGATGTTATATCACTGATAACTCAGTCATTGTGTCAGTACATCATGTATAACTGATGACTTGTGCAGCAGCAAATGGAAGAGAACCAGAGTGAAGATATTCTCTCACCACAAGAGGGCAGAAGAAGCCTTGAAGAGTTACCCCAAATATTGTTTTGATTTCCTCCAGCTCTGACTTTACCCTCAGAGACTAATTGTGCCGTGTGAATATATCAAAGCAAAACACAGAATGTTTCTCCAGGAAACCTGAGCACATTTTCAGTGTTTATTTCTTTCAAGTCATCCACATAATAAATAGAGACAATTCAAACCGATTACACCAGACTGAAATGGGGTGGAACAGCTTGACTAGGTTGGTCTGAAATTAAGCAGGCACTTAACAAAAAAAGGTTAGTGTGTATTATTTAACAGGACTACAGTGAAACATCCTTAAATTAAACCATAAGGCAGCTGCCTGCTGCTGGGTTGGCAAAAAATGTACACAGCATTAGATTAGGAAACACCTAGAGCATATAAAAAATAAATCTGCTTCACGCAGCTCTATTCTGCAAACACACAACACAGCCGCCGTTAATAAAAACTAAAAAACAGAAAGACAATCTGAGGAATCATTAAAAAGTTAACATGCAACGGAAGAGTCTGAGCTTAAAGGTTTTTGTCCGTTTAACTATGAACCAAATAGTTTGCATGGTGTGAATACTCATCTTCAAATGATGGACTGCAGGTTTTATTAAGTGACACAGTTATTATCTGTAAGGAACCTTACCTATCTGACAGAGCCCTATTGTTGAAGTTTTTATTACTATTAGAATTACAAAATGCTTACAAGCGTAGTCCTTGTCTGTATTGTTTGCCTCCTGCGTCCTCGAGCTTCACAAAGTCTGGTATGCGTGAATCTAGCTTGCAAAAGATGCTGGTTCTGAACTGAAGTGATGCATGTACTGTTTTAGCTTTTAAAATAACAATAACTGATCAACTGTAGAAACTAGATTTACATGTGAGCTACTTGTTCTTCGTAATTATTCTTTCTGACTGAATGTGGCTGAAGTGCATTATACTACACAATGGCTTATGTTGAATACCTACAATGTTTGCATCTTGTCCAAGAAGAGTCCAAAATCTTTGAAATTGAAATATTACATTCAATCTCAGACTCAGGTTTAAACCATATCTCTATTGCCGGCCAACATTAGAAGTGAAATCCAGGGTTACAATGTGAGTGTATGAATGGACTACACACTCTTAATCAGTATATAGGAGGTGATGAATATCCATTCCTCAGTTTGAACACCTTTTCTCTCTAGGATACAGGAAATAGTTTGCAACCATGACATTTCCCTTATTTTCTTGGCACAAAGTGGTTTACAAAAATCCTCCATCACATCACTTCACCTGTAGAGGTTCAAATGAAGCTCTGTCATTGAATTCTAATCAGCACACAATTCAAATGTGTGGTTTTGATTGACAACATCATCTTGTAAATACACCATTGTAATTGTGACAGCGGAATACACACACACATGAAACTGGGTCGTCTTCTTTGGCAAGTTCAGTGGTGGACCCAACTTCTTTCTTTAGCACACTAACGGAGGAAGTTTGTGACATTATAAATTGTCCGCCAACGTCTTCCCATTTTTTTTTATTACCAGTCTCACGGTTTCCTTTTTTTAAAATCGCTGTCAGCATCCAACCTGAAAAGCAAGTTTCAAAATGTCCAGTGCAGCGTCTCAGACCTCGCTCACCGGCAGGTCGGCGTCATCCAGGTCCAGGGGCGGTTCAGGCATATGGGGCTCGAAGCTGCTCCGCCGTCGCCACGGTGACTCCTCGGGGTGATTGATGGTGGTCTCAGGTGGGTGGGGGGTCACTTTGCCAGGCGCGGTTTCTCCTGCAGGGACAGGCGCGCTGGCGTGCGGCTGTGACTGGGCCGTGGCAGCAGACTCATGAAGTGCTCGCTGTCCCACGCCAGGCTGCGAGCGTGGACCGCACGGGACAGCAGCCCCCCACTCTGGGTAGCATGGTGGCATGGCAGATATGGGCGAGCGAGGGGCGGGGGGGCCCGCGGGGCTGCGGTAGAAAGTGGAACGGCCGTGCTCCTGCAGCAGAAACAGCAAGAGGACACAGAGAGAGCAGGAACAAAGACAGTGGGTGTTAGTAAGCAACTTGGAATCCTGTGGAGTTTAATGGAGAAACCCAAAGTTACAGACTTGGAATTAGCACCGGCATGTGGAGCCTGACGCAGATTAAGCAGAGTTGGTACTGAAGGTTGAAGATGCTGAAGAATGTAGCATTGCTAGAGAGTAGAGATGGTGGTAGTAGTAGTAGTAGTAGTAGTAGCAGTAGAGGTAGCAGGAATAGTGGGAGTAGTGTCAGCAGGTTTTAGTTTGGGTAGTCTCAACAGGTTGAAGTGGAGGAGCAGAGTGCCTTAGAAAGCAGCTGTTGGTTGTTGCTCATTATTTCACAGCTTTTCATTGTCAGATTTCAATCTCTGTAAAAGAAAACAGAAGCATAGGAAAAAGAAAGTAGTCCCAAAAGCAGAGAGGGATGGCACTGAGAAGTTGGTGTTATGTTGGTTAGAAAAAAACATCCCAACTATAAAGCATCAAGACCCAAATATAACTAATAAGATCCACATTTGTAGTTTCTACAACAGCAGCACTGTGACTTTAAAAGGTTTGCGAAAATGGTCAGTAAATCCACAAAGTACCACTTAAGCATCACAAAGTGTAAGAATACATTTCCTAGCACAAGGATATCTAACAATCTTAGGGACTATGGAGACTCACAGATATTTAAGAGATGCTTAATGCTGATTTCAAAGGTCAGAAACCAAGCTTATACTAAGTTTTAGGGGCTATTAAGCCGTCGGATCAGATAATAAGCAACTTTCACACATCAACATATTCACATGCAAATCAACAGACTTCTATAAAAACACATTAGTTTGTGACTCGGGCATTGTTGAGTCCTCATTTCAAACTGTTAAAAAACACTGAGCACACAGAAGGTAAAAGAATTTCCACATGTAAACAAGTATCCTACTATGGTGTATATCAGAAAGAGAAAGAAACATACAGGCAGCGAACAGGAGGGAGGAGGAGAGACAAGCAGGATGTCACACATCTAAGACAGGTACACAGCTGCAGCAGACTGCAGAGACAACAGAGCATGAGGGGGAGAGAAACACAAGGTGTGAAAGACCCATGGACCCAGTCACAAAGACACAGAAACAGGCTTCACACATCAGAGCTAAGCTGGTCAGGTAGGTCATGCAGTATGGGTTGTATATGAATTCATGTATATTCTTATTTTCTTTACACGGAAGCATCATCGATAACAGTGAAGACGGGTGGAAGCTGTGCAGGGAAAGCTATAAAGGAGGAAGGGAAGGTGGCGGTGACTGCAGGTCTCTCCGAGGTTAGTTCGTCATATCTCAGCTGTTAAAAGAGTACAAATATGACTTGATTGCATTTCCTTAACTTGAGGTTCGCTTGATTTCAGTTGCCCTGCTTGTGGAGAATGTCATCACATGTGAGGGAAGATAAATCAAGCCCACCTCAAGTCAAAAAACTCCTGAAACAAGATTTTCCTTTAAAAATAGGAACTGTCTGAGTGCACGGAGGGAAATAGGCTCAAACTCTGAGCTCAGCTTAAAGTGACGGTGCGGCAAAAAGTAAAAGGAAAGCAGAGGAGGAGGAGGAGGAAGGGTGGATGAGAGAAGCGGCGAGGACAAGGGCGTGAAGGGAGGAGCGCTTGTTGGGTTATCAGAGGCATACTTAGGATGTGGTTGGAACAAAAGGAGCATCAGATGTGCCGTCAGATCTGATCTGCTCTTATAATATCGACAACCGCAGAGGGGCCAGCCAGTGAGTGGAAAACAGTATTAAAAAAAGGTCAACTTATAGCTTAAGGGGGGGGGGGGATTTAGACGAGCTGACATACGTGCTGCTGCACTCCCCGATTCGAGACGTATACCTCTGTATACAGGGGTTCGACAGCCGTCTGGCCTGCCGCATCTGCAACAACACAGTGCAAAGCAGTATTAGAGCAGATGGGCTGTCGGCCCACAGGGAGAGGAGCAGGTGGAGAGAACGTGAGGAGGAGAAAAGCACAGAAGAGGGGGAGAGAGAGAGAGAGTAGAGGAACATGGGGGTGAGAGTAAAACAAGCAGAAGAGAGAGAGAGAGAGAGAGACACAGGAGGGAAGAAAGAGGGGACTGTAGAGAAACTGACAGCCAGAGGACGTCAGAGGACACGCTCTCCTCTGCAGTCAGGATGTGGAACGTCCTCCTGCTCAGCTCGGGCTGATGGAGCTCATTATGTGGCTCTACAACTCAGGGAGAGTTCCCACACACATTCTAAGGTACAGTAAGTACAGTTCAACATTTATGGCCTACTCATGACTTACTTCAGTAAAAAAAAAAATCTGTATGAGGGGGGGCATGGTGGCTCAGGGGTTCAGGCCCAAAACACGCAACGTCTCTCTCCCCCGTTATTTGTCAATTAGTGAGTGAGAAAAGAACAACACGGCCAAAAAGCTAAATCTGTATTTGGCTGTTGGGTATTGCGTAGGGGTGAGGCAAATGCTGGAAAGGCTGTTTCAAGTTCAAGGTAAATACCTTGAAAATAGCTCATTAAAAAGATCTATTAATACATATAATCATTTTCTTAGGGCCTGGTAGCAAATGCACCTGTATGGCTGTGAGCAGAATTAAGCTCGATTCATCTTTTCACAGCCGCAACTGCTGGGCTAAATATATTGGAGATACATCAATAAAGTCACGGGGGGGGGGAACTCATCTGAAACAAAGTGTCTGCTTCTTGGCATGAGTTTGAGATGAGGTCAAAAAGGAGATTCTCTGCAGCTGTGTGAGATCTTGTGAGAGCAAGAAACTGCAAACAGTAATCAATCAATGGCATGAGTGTCACAACACAAACAAGTCATGGACTTGACTCTTTGGACCACTAGATGATGATCAAGTCTGAAGTCATGAAGTCTGAGCCCATACGATGGTGACCCTGTTTTATAGTGTACTGCAAAAAATACATACTGTAGCAGCCGACCTCCCGGGCCCCCGCTGGGCCACGATGGCCCCTGAGACGGCCTTGATCCAGCTGTGCATGTCCTCTGGACTGTCCGCCTGGTGGAGACATAACAGAAAAGAATAGTGAGTGACAGAGAGAGAAGAAAGCAATCCCAGGGTTTGAGTGAGAATCAACCGGACATTCCTTGGAGCTGAAAGAAAGCGTCCTACCTGTATGTAAAACGTCCTTGATGTCGTGACGACTTCAAACAGATTATCTCTCATCATAATATCGCTGCAACAAAAGTGGGAAACAAGTCAGATCATATTTATCTCATCTCTATCTCTATCTGAGTCAGGAGAGGTACACACCGTCCTCCTGGACAAAAGGTGTTTCTGATGTACGATGGGAGAACGCTGGGACACGTTACATACCTCTGTTTGCACTCCTGGACTTTGTGAACTTCCTTCAGTGGGATCATTCTCAGAGGTTCTTTCTCCTGAAGGAAGGACAACAAGAGTTCATTAGCAAAAGAAACCAAATGTTACATATCACCATTTGCAAGTATATCAGAAGTTCTTGCTGAGGTTGTTTTTGTTTCATTTGGACAGAAGACCTTGAACTGCTTTAACGTAACATACTGTATACTAACGGTTGTAACTTTGTTTTCTTTCATACAGCAGACAGAGAGTCTATGTCCTAGGGGCCTGTTGACAGCCAAGTAAACGGATAGAGCTGTCAAATAAGGGCAGACCCAGACAAGGGCAGGTAGGGATGTGTGGTATCATCCTGAGGACAGAACGTGTGTGTGTAGTACGTATGTGTGTGTGTGTGTAAGAAAGGCCGGGGGGGAACAAGGCATGATCGGACATGTGAAGTGAAAGCATTGAATTCCACAGGCTGCAGATAAAACATGTTGGAACGCAGGTCTGTGTGTTTGCTGTTACTCTGCCTCAGACTGTGGGGGTGCATCCATAACCTCATTCATCATCAATACAAACATTCCCTAAGGCTAAACAACACTTAAATCAAAGTTCATTACCAAATCTGACTTGAAGTAACTCATTGAGTTTTCCTCCAGGAGGAAATACCGCCTTTTCCAGTTCCTCATCTGGAGAAAAACAAGGAAAAGATATTCAGACATTTTGCATATTTTCAAAGCAAACAATATGAATATAAGCACTCATTTCATTCTAGTTATAATCTAGTCCCAGAGACATTTTACAATGCCTACATACATAAAGAGGAAGGTGATTTATCACAGTGGCTTCATTTCTTTAGGCTGTTCTTTATATATCGGAAATCTCATCATCTGACATTCCGCAAGTCATAAGACCTAAATATCCTTCCAACATAAAGGTGATAAATCATCTTGTTTACGTGGCTTTAATTGAAAAAATGATATTTTTCATAAATTGCTTTGCACGTCCATGTTGGAGTTTGCTAAATGCAGTGCTTTGTTGCACTTTATGCCACCAGTGCTGCAGCCAAAAGAAGTTTAAGAGTGACCATAAACATCTCTCTGAGCGATACCAGCAGGCCGTGTGAAACAAAGTGAACTCACCACCGCTCCCTGCTTGACGCAGTAGCCAGACTTTATGACGGTGTGTTCCTGAGTCGGCCTGCCCAGGAAGTACGGCAGCTGGCTGTGAGAGCGATGCATGGCCTCACGCTCCGCTTTGTCGGCACCGTCACCTCTGTCGTGCTTCAGGGTGAAGGACAGCGGAAAGATTGTGATTGTTAGTTCCAACAAAAAACTAAAATAAAAACACCAGCACAGATTTTCAATCAATGTCAGACTAATTTAAAGTACAAGGTATTTATATTACAGAAATGTAAAAACAGAAATGTAAAAACATTTTCTAAGAGATCAAGGTGATGATTTGAAATATTGTATTTGTCATACAGACCGTCATAAACCAATATTCAGTAAAAAAAAAAAACGTTTGTTATAAAAAATCAGCTCATTCTAACATTTTGAACTGGGAATTTAGCTCGACTAATGACTTATCAATAATCTAAATATTTGCGTAATCTATAGCTTTAATAGTTGAAGGACATTTTAAAAAGTCAAATGTGTTTGGCTAAAGTTCGATTTTCCTACTTTTATTTCGAGCAATATTATATTAAAATCTATATGACGTGTTTTGCTTTTTTTTGGTAGCTGTTGTGTTTCCTTGTAGGTTTAAAATCTTTGAATGGAGTACATTCTGCATTCATGTAAATACAGACATGTGTGTCGTGTTTACCTGTGTCTGGGTGACAATGGGGACTCCTGCAATGATCTCTGTCCGATAGGAGATTTGTTTCTTGGGCCCTACGACGTCCGGCAAAGACTTGAGGTTCTCTGCATTCTGCTGCCCATCACACGACTTTGGCACCTTAGGAAAACACACATCAGAGGTTTGGTGACATTTATTTATTGAACACACACATTTTGACCAACTTGTGGAATTCAGATGTACAATAGAATACATCGTTTCCTCTATAGTTGAAAAACAGTGTGCCTTTACCACATTTAATATCCATTTCCTTTCTGTTATGCCTCATGGAGAACAATGGAAAAAAGTCCTTTATCCCAGCACTCAGTAAAACAATACTGCATCCTGTTAGTCACGCTCTGACTCACTCATATCTAGTTTCTTGACAGTCTGCTCAATTCTACAGAAGAGGAAGGAATGAAAGTTTCTCTGAGTGATAACACATGAACAGATCAGTGGAGCTGACTCAGGAGAGGTGTGTCTTATGCTTCTCTGCTCTGCAAGCTGTGTGTCTATGTGTGTGTCGGTGTGTGTTCGTCTTACAGTGATTTTGGTGGCTTTATTGAGAGCTTCAACCCAGTCCACAAGGTCCTGCTGGTCGTTGGCCTGCAGGAAGAACTTCCTCATCCCAGCATTGATGACTAATGGATCATAAAAAAAGAGCAGTGGGAACAATAAAGATAGTGAAAGTATATTGAGACACAATCAGACTTCATTCCCGACACTTCATCCTCCGAATTCACTCTGAATCACAAGGAAATACACGGTAAAGTACAGGAGTAGCATGAAGTGGGTGCTGACTAATTGCTGGGGTGTCAGCAGCCACAGATTTCTCTGGAAGTGAACAATAACTGAGCCAAGGGACTCCCCCACACACTAGCAGCACTCCCTCTACATGTGGAGGACAGGGTTCATACACTTTTTCACCAATGATATTCAATGACTTCTCCATGACCTTTACCTCATTTTCCATGACCAAAAACATTACTCTTTCTCAGCGGTAACACTGAAAATAGTTTATTTTAACATGGAACAGGAAAATAAGGTCTGCATATGAAACATGTTGTGCCTATCTAAAACAAATCAAATAGTAGGCTTACTAGCTTCTACAGGCTAAAGCAACTAAAATCTCTCACCAGCAAAACACCTCGTCAGTTAAATGCCATTTTACGTTTCATTACTATACGATACAGTATTTATTATCATTATAGTATTACTATTTCGGCTATTAGATCAAATATAAATTATATTTGATGCAACTTTAGTTATATTGCCATGACTTTTCCAAAACTTTGGGAAAAATATTGTTTTCCATAACTTTTCCATGGCCTGGAATTAGCATTTCGAATTTCCATGACTTTTCCAGGTTTTTAATGACCGTAAGAACCCTGGGAGGATGACCCAGCTGCTTCAGTCTGCCACCACCTTCCCTCTTCCAACCAAGACAGAGGGAAAAAAAGCCCATGGCTACCAACCATTACATATTCTCACACATTTTCACACCCATGTGAACATGAGAAAATGTCCTTTTCAAATCACAAAATAAATGTTTGCGCCAAATGCTGATTAGCTATGGATCAGGATTCAGGAGCTGAAAGAACTCAAGTCTCTCTCTCTCTCTCTTCCATAAATCTGCAGCTCAATCCCTGCTTGTGTCTCTTCTATTTCTCTTTGACACCACGAGAATGAATTACATTGAAGCTGGACTGGTCAATCTGGCGGGGGCGAGCTGCAAAAGGCTAAGGGAGCTCAAACTCCGTGGCACAATGAGGACCATTCTTCCTTGGTCTTTTTGTCCAGCTTTTAGACACACGCAAGACATCTTCTTTTCCACTTCAATGTAAAACAATCTGTCTGCAGATTCATTTTGACTTCAAATGTGTTGTTTGTATGTTTGGAAGAGCTAACTTACGTGGTAGTGGTGAAAGTGTGGTGGTCTCTAGAGCAATGGGAAGAACAATCTGGGAGGGTATCAGATCTGACTCATAGTTAGACATGAGAAAACAATGTGTGCTTCTGAGAAACGCAGCCAAGCAGCAAAGTTCACACGACGCTCCGCTCGGATGTCTCTCCCCACACAAAAGGAACAGACCCATAACCATCATCATCCCAGATTTCAATCAAGTCTCTATTCCTTACTGTAAAAACATCTGTACGTGTGTGACGTCTGTAACTTGGACGTCGCTAAATACTTCACCACCCTATGTTTCTTGTTGCTCGATGCAGGAGGAGGGGGAGCACCAGAGTTCGTAGATATTACCAAAACATGTGGCGTAAAACGGCCGTTTAAAAATAACTTCATACATCTCAGAATCAGGTTCCGATTAGGATGCAGGCATCCTGTCCAAACCTCAACAAGGCAACTGGTGCGCACACAGAGCCAGACTCAGTCGCTCATCACACTGCTTCCTGCTATAGAAGCAGATGGAAGAGGAGGAGAGGGGCTGGTAAACAATGACAGGGATTGGAGGTGCACTGCTAAATGACCTGGGAATGGATTGACCACAAAGGATAAGATGGTTTACGATACGATACGATATTACTTTATTTGTCAGATCAAGTCTGAAATTTGACTTGCGTCACAGCAGCTCCATGTCCAACATCAACAGTATCAAGTATCCAGACACAATACATGACACACAAACAAATTGGACAAATGTAAAGACAAACTATCTTTGTTGCAAAAGATTCACAACAGACATTCAAAAACGAGATATTTTCAAGCAAAACCCACCCAAGGTATAATATTTGCATGCATCAACATTACTCGGTTGTGATGTACCTCAAAGGCTATTGGTATAACAAGATATAATGGACCACAAGCCAATGAAAACAATAAAGGTTTAAAACGATTTAGAACAGCGTTTCCGCCAAGGGAGCGTTTTGCCGTCATTTGTAAAAATATTAATAATTCGAGAGAAGATCGAGAGTTTTTATTGCTTGAAATGACGAAAGGAAAAAGGACATCCCTCTGTTGGAGGGGCAAAGGAGTCTGGTGGGATTCTTTTCGGAGTATTGAAGATCGTTTCCCCGACATCGAAGGTGCCTGCTACAGGACAACACGGAACGTGCGCGATTTGGAGCTGCGAGCGCGCCGGAACCTCGCAGCGGCGAAACTGAGGCTCCGTGTTAAACTGTGCTAACATGAAGAGTGAAAGGTGAAAGTGCTTCTGAAAGGCTCCTCTGCAGCAACATATGGATGGAGACATTTCCAATTGCTGGGCTTCAGATTTAAAAACATAATCCAAGAGACGCATCAGGTTGTTTAAGGTTATGTAATCCAAAAGCATTACTAAAATAGTTGAACCTAACACGGATCACTAGCTGCTGCAGCCTCCAGCATCTTTATGTGTTGGCTAAACAGATGGTGTAGGCTGCCTGGTCAATGGTGGAGAGAGTTTGTAGAGAGCAGGGCTGAAAAGGGTTTAGAGGTTGAGGAAGGACAGTAAACATTTCTCCCTTTGGTTATATTAGGTGTACTTAGCTTAGTCAACATGTGATAAATCACACCACCACTGCTGCTGCTGTTAGCAACGCATTGCAGGCAAGTTCCAAACAAGTTTATTAGAAAAAGTTGATTCACCGCTTAATATGACTCATAATGTCAATCATATTTTCCAAAACACATTAGCTACTCCTAATGTAAATGTTAAAGGATTTCAACTGTAAGAGACAACAGTGAAATCTTTCTTTATAAGGTATATCATTTGACTCAAATTAGTGTTCCCAAGAGCCGCTTTCACACCAAGTACTTTGTCGTATTTAGTTCCCCCATGGAACTAAGTACAGATCGTGTTCACACCGGAATAAGTTCCTGAGGGAAGATTACCCAAATGAAGCCGCTGACGTCACTTCTTCTTCTTCTGCTTTGGGTTTACTGGCAGGCCGCAAACAACTTCACGGCGTATACTGCCACCCGAAGTCCCCGGCCGGAAGTCCCCAGAGTTGGGGACTGGCTTCAGTAGAAGCTGCTGGGAGTCCCAGCCTTCTGAGTAAATCGCCAGGAGTGCCGACACTTCATCTCCACAGCTCCCATGTTTTTTTTTGTGTTGCCATAAGTTAGTTTCTCTCCGTTGGTGCGCGGGGCTAATGCTAATGCTAGCAAATACAATGGCGGCTTCACAATTTGTTTTTGTTTTACGGGCCGTGGTTTGCAATTCTCCCAGCCAATCGAAATTGGAACTTTTTTCTCCCCAGGAAAGTACCTGCTCTCTAGCAGGCACTGAAAAGGAGGAGGAAAGTTCTCATGAACCAAGTTCTCTTCTTGGTGTGAACGCAGAATCCCAGGAACTATCGTGACTAAAAGGGAAAGTACTCCGGTGTGAAAGCGCCTAATGCTGAAAGATTAAAGACAGATAGAAATGATGTGATGATCAGTGTTTTCTTACCGAAGCAGAATTCTGCCTTAGGCCTCAGCTTAGTGGCGTCGCTGACCTAAAGGAGGACAAAGAACACATTTGTCAGTTTACTCAGTAAAATCAAATACTGTCAATGAGTAATATTCATGCATAACCGTATCATGGTATCGTCAGTTGCACTTCAGTGGTCAAATGTATTCTCACCTTAGAGATGTAGGTGAGTTTAAGGGAGCCAACACACTCTGTGCCAACAGGCAGGTTCTGTGGGGGAAAAGAACAATACACTGTGTGAAAATAAATAAACTGAAAGCTAAAACTAGCTAATTACCAGCAGCTTTAGTTGTGAATCATATCATTTGTTTAGAGAGTGTAATCAAATACTGCAGAGGACGTCAATATTAAAGCACAAGTATATATAACTATGACATTTACTCCATGATCGTTTCTTTCTGTGCTTCTGAAACTACAGGATCCAGATTTAACATCATTAACATTTAAGCTTTTTCAATCTATAAAAAGAAAGAGACTTGCTGAATTATTTAAAATGGCTCTTGCACTACATGATTTATGAATACTTCATACAACAGAACACAGCATCTCCAAACCAGCATGATGTACACGCCAACAGGACAGTGACACTGTAATAACTGTTAACAGCTAAAACACAAATACACTGCTAGCCCTGACCTACTCCCATGCCTGTAATATGGGTCTTATTGCCATCAGCTAGAATTACATAATTGTACAAACTCTCCCATCCATGTATGACTATCTGGAAATGGAAACATTCAGCCTGTACTTAGTTTTGTGTTCATAATGAATGACGACAGTTTAGCTAGAAGTGGCCTGCAGTTACCCTGCATCGCATGAGAGCTAATCATCCACACTGTTCACTAACGTTAGCTGGGATGCAGTTGCCTGTACGTTTTACAATTGTTGTTTATTTGGCCTGTGCCGTTCTTTTTGGGATTTGCTCTCCAACATAAAGCTAAGAGCTAAGCTAACACCGCCCCGTGTAGTTACCTGAGGGTTGTCCATGAACCACACCAAGCTGCCCTGCTGCGTGTCCAGTATGAAGTATCGCCGCAGGAACTTGCCACTGCTCTCGCTCTCTTCGATGTCCAGGAAGCCACAGGTGCGGTTCTGTCGGTCCGTGTAAGGCATCTCGCTGCCGGGACATTCCCTGGCCTGCGGGGGCCGGGATTGGAGAGGAGAGGAGGGGGGGGGGGAGAAGCGGGACCGGGAAGAAGTCCTGAAGGACAGAGAAAGAGTGGAAGGAGAGATGTGTCACGAGGGGAAAAGAAGACTTGCAGTTGTCTTTGTGGAGAGGCTTTGCTAGTGCGACCTGCTCTCTCTCTTTCTCTCTCTCTCTCTCTGTATCTGCTGTATCTCTGCCACCTGGAGCACACTGGGCTGCAGCCTGCCAGAGGATCATGTGACACAAACCACAACCCCGCCTTTATCCTCTTATATCAGCCTCACCCACTCTCTTTCCCTCTTTTGCTCCCGCCGTGTCCCTCTTTCCCCTCCCTAAACACTCACTACACACTGTTACTCACATCTCCACCCACCCTGGCTTGCTCTTTCTTTTTTTTGCAGTCCTCTCCTCTCTCCTCCCAACTGCTCTCTCATCCGATTTGGCAAGCCTCTAGCCAGCCCCTTCTATCCCCTCCTTCTCTCCCTCCCTCCACAGCTGAGCACCCAATTGAGCAGAGTCGAACAAATATATATACGCCACTAAGCTCAGCCATGTTTGACACAAAGAAACAACTCAAACCCCCTGAGGAAAGAATGTGCAATATTTAACCTGACACATCCCTGAAACCTACAGCTCTCTGAAAATAAGCAAAAAAGTAATGATTATAGTTCATCTGTTTGGGCCTACGTGTGTGAATGCACTCATGTCAATGTCAAACCCTGAGTGGGTGGGTGCAGCATTACTGTGGGCATATTGTCGCATTGGACTGTTTAAGCTTCTGTGTTTTTTGGACCCACCCTAAAATATGTGATTGAGATGAGTCTTTGGAAAGCAAAGATAAAGACGCTCTTTCTCCAGGACATTATGAGCAGTGTGTGGGCGGATGGGGGCAAAGCAGGGACAAAAGGCCTGGTTGTTGTGCATGGACTCTGAGCTGAGAGCATCTCAGTTAGTCTCTGCATCTAACGAGTCATCACAGGCACGAGAAGAGAGCAACTCTGTCAGAGGCGACTATCTGAGCTCCGCACAAACAGTGATTGTTATGTGACCGTGAGAGACGTCTCTGTGGAGAGTTTAGTGATCCTGTAAATGAGGTGATGTGCACAAGTTAATCTGCATGCATGCCCATGCACTTCAGTGAGGCAGAATAGATGTTAGAGATAATGCAAAACAAACTCCTAACAAGGTGAAAGGCAACCCTGTTCCCTACTGCTTTTAATTCAATTAAACAAACATGTCTGTGGGCTGCCTTCAAAGTGTGGAAAAACATGTATACTAAGTATACTAATATTGGATTTATGAAGTTTTAACCCAAATTGATATGTAAGCTGACAACATTATGCCGGGATTAGTCAATCATTTTCTTATCTATAAAGGCATAGTTACCTCAGCAGTTAAGGAATAAACTCAGTTTGGTAGCTGGCTGATTGCCATGACTGCATGAAGTTCACGACTATTTTGGAATTGTCTTTGTAATCTTATCCCCATTAATACGAAGTTAAAAGACAAATTGACGATACAAATCCATAGAGATCTTACTTTAGGCGCATTCACACCGCAGTACTTTTCCCACAAAAGGTTGATGAGAACTCTTCAGTTCTCATGAGAACTCTTCAGTTCTCATGAACTAAGTACAGATCGCGTTCACACCGGAATAAGTCCCTGAGGGAGGATTAGTCAAATGAAGCCGCTGACGTCACTTCTTCTTCTTCTGCTTTGGGTTTACTGGCAGGCCGCAAACAACTTCACGCCGTATACTGCCACCCGAAGTCCCCAGCCGGAAGTCCCCAGCCGGAAGTCCCCGGAGTTGGGGACTGGCTTCAGTAGAAGCTGCTGGGACTCCCAGCAGCTTCTACTGAAGCCTTCCGAGTAAATCGCCAGAACGCCGACACCTCCTCATCTCCACCGCTCCCATGTTTTCTTTTGTGTTGCCATAAGTTAGTCTCTCTGCGTCTGTGCGCTGGGCTAATGCTGATAATGCTAATGCGAAGATAATAAAATGGCGGCTTCACAACACTTTTTGGGAGTTTTACGGGCCGTGGTTAGCATTTCGCCCAGCCAATAGGAAGCCATAGGAACCTTTTTCTCCCACGAAAGTACCTGCTCTCTAGCAGGGACGGAAAAGGGGGTAAAAAAGGTTCTGATGAACTCATTTTAGTTCCGGCTCTTTTTGGTGTGAACGCGACATTTCGGAACTAAAGTGGGAAAAGTACTGCGGTGTGAACGCGGCTATTTGGCTTTTTATAGATGTATTACTTGTGTTATCTATCCATTATGTTGAGGACAAATCCACACTATCCTAGTTTCTATTTGAGTAGTCTAGGTGTCATATCTTGGTTTCTGAAGCCATGATATGAGTTCTGAATGCTCAAGCACATAACCAGGATACTTTAAAAACAGATCATTGCCAGGTTACTAATGTACAAATGAACTCATTCTGTGTGCTCACAAGTAAGAGGTTAAAGACCAGCACTTCCTTTACGATGCAAGAAATACTGTAACAAGTAATACCGGAAAATATGCAGAGTCAGAACCATGAGACAGCAAAGATAAGCTCAGTCCAAGTCTTTACATTTACTGCAAGGCTTAGTCCACATCACATGCCGGCCAACTGGTCACACAAGACAAGTCATAAAACAACAGTTGGGACCAGCTGGGTTTCCTAGCAGAGGGTCAATAGTTTCTTTCCATGGTTTAAGGCTACTGCTGTGTCATCGAATCCAGACAACAGCTGGAAATAAATGTGAAGGAGAAGCTTAAATGTTTTAATGCCTACTTACAAATCACTAATCTAGGTGTTAAGGAGATCACATTTCATTGTGCAGTAAAGTAGTACTAACTAAGCATTTAGTTTGAGGAACAATGAAATCATTCTCTATGAGATTAATCACTGAGGTATAAATGTAAGCTTGATAAGCTTAATGTATTGGTACTCTACAGGTGAAGGGTGGGACAAGTCATTTCCATTAAAAAAAGAAAGAAGTAATTGTTGGTTAGAGTCTTTCTCTAAAGCAGGTTTTACAGGCTTTGGCCTTCATTTACTCAGTCAGGCGGGTCTTGTTTATCACAGCTAAATGCTCGTGTGGAGTTTTCATTTCAAGAGCTGCACAAAATGTAGATATTCAGTAGAGGGTTAACAAGTAGCACTGACTCTTGAATTACGACCTTAAACCAGTGGTGTAAAGTAACTAAGTAGATTTACTCAAACTCTGCACTTAAGTACAATTCTAAGAGACTTGTATTTTACTTGAGTATTTCAATGTTTTACTACTTTGTACTTCTATCCCACAATCATTCAGAGTTAAAAGTGTACGTTTAAGTATATTCTGACGCTAATACTTTTACTTTGAGTAATTTTGAATGCAGGACTTTTACTTGTAACTGAGTATTCCTACACTCTGGGACTTCTACTTTTACTCAAATACAATATCTGAGTACTTCTTCCACTTTTGCCTAAAACCGACGAGCTTCCACATTCTGAGCAGGTTAACGTTAAAATAACACTTTACGTTAGAATGACAGACAGCTAACGTCAGAATACCACAACACGTTGACAACATTAGTGTTAGCAGCATCAGGGACTCTGGCCTGAAGTTAACTGGGAAACACGGCTCAGGTTAGCTCGTTGTTAGCAACTACTGTTTATTCACGTCTCAAACTTGTAAAACAAAACATTCAAAATGGTATTCATTTGCCACTTAAAACTGCCACTCCTGTGCTGTTAAACATGCTGAAACCATACGTTAGCTAACGGGCTGAGAAGTATAGTCATACACGATAACCTAGCTACCGTTGGAGATTCGCCTTAGCTAGTCCCGTTAAATATAACTGGCATGTTTAGCTTCACGGAACCCATGTTTATTAGTTTATCTACTTGTGTTAAACATTACGGGTCATCTTACCCGAGTGTTCCCTCCTGTAACTGCTGAAGTCAGCGGGTGTTGGTCTCGGTGTTGTCGGGTCTCTGCCTCAGCCCATCTCCACTGATCGAGACAGAGCTGCTGCTGCTGCTATTGCTACTGGTGAGAGGCGAGCATAGATGGTGTATAGTGAAGATGATCACTCTGGCGTTTAAACTGGTTTAAACAAATATAGAATATGTGGTTGGTAGTAAGGGCCAAAACCAGGGGTTTGGAAAACACTCAAATCATAAATCATAAAACTAAACCCAAATTCAATCCCTACTTTTTAATATTTTGAGTTTTTACATCGCCAATAATGATTAGCCAACAAATATACTTTATTCTTATTCAGGGAATATTCATAAACTTTTAAAACTATTAATAATAATACCTAACATTTATTTAGCGCTTTTCCTGGTACTAAAAGACGCGTTACAAGTAAATTATAAAAAAAAGAATTACTAAATAAATAGTCCTAGAAGTCCTAGAACTGAAGTACATGTGTCTCTAATCAGCCTGTTATAATTATAATAATAAACTGGCACTAATTTAATTATTCTGCTTATTCTTAGACATTATCTGGAATATTGTCTGCTTACAGTAAGCAGACGATATTCCAGATAATGTCTGGAATATGCAATTTGCATATTCAACGTTTTTCAAATATGTGTTGCCCTGAAAAATAAATCAGAGTGAGAGTTCTTTCCCTTCTTTTGTATTACTTTAGTTTAGGACGTAAAGTATGAACGGAGCATTGGGTGTGAACCGCAGACTGTATTGTCTCAACATATGGAGAGCAGAGTGGGGACTTTACTTAGCGACATTCAACGTTTAAAAGCGGCCGTCATTTTGGTTTGTCTATCGGTAAGCCACTTTACAAATCAAATGTCCCTTTAAAGCCAGAAATCTAGGTGTAGTCATGGACTCTGACCTGAGTTTTAACAGTCACATTAAATTACTAAATCAGCCTACTATCACCTAAAGAATATATCTAGGATTTAAAGAGCATGCTTTTATCTTCAGTAGACTGGACTACTGCAATGGTGTCTTCACAGGTCTCACTAAAAAATCTATTAGAAAGCTACAGCTGATTCAGAACGCTGCTGCTCGAGTCCTCACTGACACTAAGAAAGTGGATCACATCACTCCTGTTCTGAAGTCTTTACACTGGCTTCCTGTGTGTCTTTTGATTTCAAAATACTGCTGCTGGTTTATAAAGCATTGAATGGTTTAGGCCCAAAATAAATGTCTGACCTCCTGCTAAATGATGAACCATCCAGAACTCTCAGGTCCTCTGGGACTGGTCAGCTTTCTGTCCCCAGAGTCAGAACTAAACATGGAGAAGCAGCGTTCAGTTATTATTATGCTCCAAATATCTGGAACAAACTCCCAGAAATCTGCAGGTCCGCTGCAACTCTTACTTTTAAATCCAGGCTGAAGACTTTTATTTTTGACGCTGCTTTTAATTGATATATTCATATCTTAAACTGCACTGTAACTTT
>NW_011343884.1:94462-100072 GCF_000735185.1 Notothenia coriiceps
ATTATCTTTTCTTTTTATCTTTGCTTTTAAATGAGTGTTTTTAGATATCATTTTATAATATGTTTCTTAATGCTCTGAATGTCTTTCATTTTTGTAAAGCACTTTGAATTGCCTTGTGTTGAAAGGTGCTATATAAATAAACTTGCCTTGCCTTGCCTTTAAGCAAACACACATTTGACTAACTATAATAACAAGATCATTCTTTTAACACTGGTGTTCCAGGAGTTAAGGCCCTGCATCTAAATGCTTCAAAAATGTTTTTGTTTTGTGTTGCCAACAGCTGGAGGCGTCCTCACTTCCTAAAGATAATGCCTTGACAATTTCAAACACCTGCATCAGAGGCCCAGGATGTATTAAAGAAATAGATTTGTCATGCAAGCAAAGCAAAAATGACAGCAATGGGAGAAGTGATGCAAATCCATACAGGTGAGGTTAGCCTTTAAGTGCTTTATTTGTTTTATTGCAAATATCTTGCATTGCATTATATACACTTATCATTTTTAAAAGAATAGTTTCAGCCATCACTCATATAATGGGCATGCAGCCACTATCACCTTCCACTGTGTAGTCAGATCAGACTTCAAACCTGTTGTCATGCCCTGGCTCAAGGACGGACAAAAGAAGCAGACCACACATGATTCATATCCAATTAAAGTGCATTTATTTAAAGAAACTAAGTTAATTATTATGAAGTCAGTTAATCAGTACTGTGTGTAGTCTGTGTGGGTGTGTGAACATGTATCAGTATATAAAGCAAAGACAAACAAACCCAGATCCAGTAGAGCCAAGCAACCCAAGAGGAGAGAGGGCGACTGACCAACCAGACACCTCGCTGTAAACAAGCAGTAACACACACACACACACAAACACACACACACACACACACACACACACACACACACACACACACACACACACACACACACACACACACGCACACACGCACACACACACAGTCAGTTTGTCAGCTGCAGAATAAAAGTTTGACTGAGTGAGTGGGGGAGGAGGAGGAGTTGTTGACAGGCTGCTGCTGATGTAAATAAGGTTCAAGTGAGGTTGGTCTCGTCTTCTTGTCACTGTGAGTCTGCTTCACAGTCCTGCAGGCTGACAGAGGAGGAGACCATGGAAGAGGAGGGGGACACCCACCCGGAGATGAAGCATTTTTCTGTGCCGTGGCCTCTTCCCAGGTTTCGCTCCCTAAGTGACACTTCAGGATTTCGCTCCAGAGTGCTGTTCAGGCTCAGAGGAGCTCGATCAGGTAGGATAAATCACAAAAACTGAACTACAGAGCCAACCGTCTTATCTAAATCTAACCATATGATGCTGTTTGTTTTATAAATTACAACCTATTTTCTGAGACTTCAGATTTAAAATCATTTTGGTTTTTTGGGTGTATATAATGACTTGTTTCTTTTGGTGCAGCAAGTTATACTTGTTGCTCCTGCAGTGCTTTTCTATATGACTAATTCAGCAGCGGAGTGGCTTCCTGCTCTCATACACAGAAACACTTTCCTCTTCCTTTCACAATTTCATTTTTTGATATCACAAATAAGACACATTCAACTTTGTCTGTATTAATATTTACAGACAAAGTGTTTTCTCCTTTTTTATTGAAGTTCATCATAAAAAACTATGATTAATTGCATAAGTATAAGTACACTCCTTTATTTTTACACACCCACCTAAATCATCACTGTTACACCCGCACAACAAAATGGGTTGAATGGAGATTATATTTGAGGTGAAGTCATTTTATTTGTCATAAAACCAGTAACTGAAATGTTAACACACTGGTCTGTGATTATCCTGGATAAAAGTACAACATGTGCAACATTATAAACAAATGTGCAGTCTTGTGAAGTTCAAAATGCAGCTTCTATGTGGTTAGAAATGCAGTGTCCTATTTGTACTTATTTGCGTCAATGTACGTATTAAGTTTACCTTTGACGTTGGGTTTTTTCTGTAGGTGTCAAAAGGTTAGAAAACATTTTTTTGTCATGCTTTGTAAAAATGCAGCTGCAAACTACACCAACAATGAATCCTCAGCGTCTTATTTAAATGTCAGTTTCACAGTTAGTGTGCCTGAAGCCTTTGGCTATAGAGCCCTGGCAGTCTTAAATTGTTTCTGTGGTTAAACCACTTCCTACCGGCCCGTCATAAGGCAGCCTTTCAGCATTGAACTCAGCATGCAGCTCTGCTCTCCCTCCAAAAACACGCCTACACTTTTTATACTGCAGCCACGAAGTGTATACATATACTGCTTTTCTATAAGGGCTGTCTGGCTCTGCAGTACACATCATTTTATTTTGACCTTGCAGTAAAACTTATACTTAAAGTTGCAGTTATCTGGCTCATCTTCAGCTGCATCCGGAAGAGTTCTGTGTTTATGGTTAAATCGTGATTACAGGAAATGATCATGGAGTCAAAGATGTCCAAAATTGTTTATGTCTCTTATCAGTTTGGATTTTGGGCTTCACGGTTTAAACTATCTAAGAATGACTTGGCTTTGACTGAAAATTAAACACTCAAATTGATTTTTAGATACTTCATTTACAGTCATCACATTTATTTTTATAATAGTCTTATGTGATACAGATTGAGATTATAATTTAGATTTTGCCATTGAAAATGTTCCAGACAGAAACAAATCTCCTTACAAATTGTGATGTGATAAAAAACGAAATAAAAACGGTTTGAAAATCAAGCAGCAGAGGGAGCTAATTCACCTTTTGTCAGAGATCCTGAAAAACCATGTGCATTAAAATGGCAGATCACATATGTTGACCATTGTTGCATACATCCCACTGGGTGAAGCTTGGAAACAGGCTGGGGGGACAGAAAGCGAACATAAAAAACATGTTTGAAAAATACCTGCGACATGAATAAGATCTGACGTGCAAATCTAAACTTGAAATATTAAACTGTTTTCCACTGCAACAAATGAATTGCAGCATTTCTTTTAACTTGAAGGTTAGCACTTTGAAACTTGAACTTATTAATAAATAATATTTAATATCAATATATCAGCAGTTTTGAGTTTGAGTAGAGAAGAATATTCCCTCTCAGACTCCATCAAATCAAATAATTTATCATAAAAAACATAGATATAAATGTCTATTGAGATCACTTTTTGACCTTTTGAAAATCAGCTGACAAAAGAAAATCTTACTGCATTAGCACCATATATTTGTGGGTACAGAGAGAGATTATTTCCTCTTTTCCCATTCTGTCATTTGTCACCTGTTAGCCACTGATTGGTTTACGGGTAAAGTGTACACACAAGCTGAAAATCTTCAGAATTCTCTCCCCGACCACATAAGAGCACCACAGACCGTGGAAGCTTTTAAAAAAGGCCTCAAAACCCATCTATTCAATAGAGCCTTTCCCTAGACCTTTTATTTATTATCACCCATTTATTTTATTTTTTGTTTTGTATTGCTTTTTATTAATTCTACCGTGATGTGTTGTTTTTATACTGTTCACGGAATCACGCTCACTGCTTGTAGCACTCCAGGATTTGAAGTCAAATATGAAGTGCTTTATAAATGAAACCCATTATTATTATTATTATTATTATTATATTAAGAAAGATAATGTGTGATTGTTCAAAGTTTCTAATTTGGGTGTTAGGTTAGTGATGGTTTAGAATGTTATTTCATATCATGAATCTAAGGTGTATAAGAAGAAAGGAATGCACCAACATGTTTTGGAAAATTCAATTTGGGATAATGCGTAGGCTGGGATGCTCTTTGCTATTTGTTGTTAATAGCATGCTGTTCTCCAGATGGGTGCTGTATCACTGTTGTAATTATATAGGCAGAGACAATGAGAAGGAATACAAGAGAGGGATAAAAGGGAATAAGAGAAAAAAGGGTTAAAAAGAGAAAAGAAAATGGAAGGGAGGGCCAGTAAGTGAGTGTTCAGACAAAAGAGAACAATAAGAAGCAAAAAGACGAGAGGGGAAGAGAGTCAAAGAGCTCAAATTAAAGGAGACAGTTTGATGGGGACAAGTGGAAATGATGAAAACAGTGCGGGAGGAGAGGAGGCAAGAAGGGATAGGACAGGATTATTAAGGAGGAGGAGAGGACAGATGAAAGGCGGAAGAGAAGATGAAGACAACAGTGGATTGTCAGCATGGTACACTCTGCTCTGTGTGGGTACTCTCTCGAAATAACATTGATTACAGACCCTTTTAGTGCAATAGCTACTTGTTAAAATGTTCTGGGATCAGCTGTTCCCCCTCACTGCCCACACACAGTCTATCCTCAGCCACTGTGGTGGCAGCTGTAACATCCACCGCCATACCGACATAAAAAGATTCTTCAGTAATTGCGTTCACACTTTACCACCACCTTCAGCTGTTTTTAAAGTGAAGTATGTCATTTTTTATATGTATTGCAGATGGCCCATGTTGAAGCTCATGAGAAAAAAACGTGTGCGACTGTAAGCTTAAAAAACATTTCAAAATTCATATCTATCAAAAATATTTTTTAAAGGGGACCTATCATGCAAAATGCACTTTTTGATGTCTTTTATACATAAATATGTGTCCCCGGTGCGTCGGGGAACTCACACAGCGTAAGAAAATGAAACCCCCTCTCTCTTCTCCTCCGTACCCAAATCTCTAAAAACGGGGCTCCAACGGAGCTGATCCAGATTTGCGTCCGATATGACGTAATATCGGAAATGTAGGCTGGCTTTACACCACGGCCCTATCAGAAACGTTGCTATCAGAAACAATGCCCGACTGTTTTGGACGTAATATGGTCGGTGCATGTTTACATTAGCATCGCTAACACTCAAAGCTAACCTTTACTGCACAGAGCATGTGTGTGAAGAAGCAGGAAATAAAAAGGAACTCACCTTGTCGTATAACCGGCAAGAGAGAAAGCCTTACGGCCCGTCTACACGACAGGCATCGAAAAATGCTTTCAACGCTTCGCCCATTCACTTGAATGGGGTGACGTAGAAGATTTTTTATCTTCGCCGAACTGCATTGTGGGGAGCATGGCATGGCTTTGCAAGCATCACGAGCATCTTTCGGCATCAAAAGTTGAACAATGTTCAACTTTTGAGGCTCGATGCTTGGCATCAGCCAATCAAATCCAATTTATGCAAATCCCGCCAGTGCAAGCGCTAGCCAATCAAACCGCGTGCAAGCTGGGAGAGCCAGACCGCAGTTAATTTCCTCATATTCCAAACGAGATATTACGGTAGCAAATCACCCGGTTCTTTACGACCAGAACTATTTACCGGGATACAAACCGGAGGAACCAGGCATTGAGGGAGGTGGCAGAGACAGTGGGTGAAATTGGTAGGTTTTCGCCTGTTTGGAGAGTTTATATCCAGTTTACTTCGTTTTAACATTGCTATTGCTTTGTATGTCGGGGCGGGAGATTCATGTGATTGGTTGTTGTCGCGTTGCTCGCAAAAAATCGCCAAGCTTCAGACACGCCCAGCTTCAAGATTTTTTGATACCTGTATTGTCGACGGGCCGTTAGAGCTCCATACTGTTTTTCATCTGCTTTTCATCACGGTAGTATTTAATTTAGACAGTAGCTGCCGGGTCCCGCATGAGCTCAGCCCCCTCCTTTTTTTTTTATCCGGGTT
>NW_011343884.1:100117-112278 GCF_000735185.1 Notothenia coriiceps
TCGGATACCAGTTTTATAGTTACCAAGACCGTACGGATTAGTATAGTGGACACACCGAAATACAAAAACCAGTTTAGTAAACAAACAAAGTGTACTAAACTACTAGTTATTAAGGACTAAATTAATTTTTTTATTATTATTAAAAGCATTTTTTTTCTTTTTGTGTAGGACACACGGAACGTTAGGACCCCCAACGAAAGTCGTGGGGGGATCGAGGGGGGACCGTGGCGGGGCGCCGTCCAGGGTGGAACGCCCCGCCTCCGCAGATGATGACCCGCGTCGGCAGGACTGGGGGCATTTTGGCGTTGTAATCACCGACTCTTTTCCCGACTGGACGGCAGTTTAGGGAGTAACCGTCCTGCTCTACGACGACCGTAGTGAAAGTGAACACCTCTCTCGTTTTCGGGAGACAGGCTGGTATTGACACTTCATCTGTTTTATCTAGGGTTGAGTGTTCTATCCCCGAGATAAGGCGAAGGAGTGTGGTAGCGTTACCTTAGGTTCGGTGAAGCCGGACATTGTCCGACACCACCTGGTCGAGATCGACGGTCCTATCCGACCTTATTGGTGATAGTCTGTTAGGTGGGACGGAATCTGGACAGCGGAGAGTCCTCGGTTCGGACCTCTCCAACGGGTTCTCACCCATTGCGGGCGTACGGTTGGACGGAAACTCTGCAGCGGGGGGTCTTGACCCCTTTTGGGTCCGACGGGTGGAAGTAGATTACAGTAAAGACTCATGGTGCCGCGTGGGACTGCGCTAGGCCGCGATGATCCTACTGAGCTGTCTGCAAAGAGTGGAGTGAGAAGGGGTCCCTCCCTCTTACTCTGTTGGTTGCCCACCTTTCCGCATCTCCGTTGAAAGGACCGGTAGCGGTACAACGTTTTTGCGTAAGGTGGGGGGTTACGCCCAGCAGCGAGTCCTCGGTACCTCTTGGTGTCCCGTGTCACCGACAACGGCGGCCGACCGTTTGTCTAGGTGGAGACCGACAGGGCTTGGCCCGGGTCTTAGGCGGAAGTGGTGGAGGCCCACTTGCGCCCGGGTGAGCGGACCATCCCCAGGCAGGGAACTGTACTCCGCCCGGGGACGAAAGAGGCCTTCTTGCCATCAGACAACATGAGCATTCGGAATGGGGTTTCGCTAGAATGTATGTTTGACACCGTTTAGGGGTGTCTACGTTCACACTCCGACGGGTCCCTGTGTTGCTTTTCCGACTGACGTACCCCCAATCTTGGACACGAGGAGACTAGCATTGTGGTTGACCGGATAGGTGACGCGGAAGGAGTACACCTACCTCGGTGTCTAACCCTTACAAGGGCAGTTGTAAAGGCTTAGGGAGACGGATGAGACCAGATCCACTCTGATGTACCGCTACTAAATAACGTAACATGTTGTCTCGAGGGTAAATCGATTTTTCCGGGGAGACTATGACTGTTACCGTCAAGGAAGTCCGTCCCCTACTCTAGATTTCTCGTGTATTTTGGAACAAGCAGTCTTTTGTCAACAAAAGGGAGACCGACACTCTGGTTTTAGTTTCTAGATCAGATTTGTCTCGGATGTCATCAACGAACGGAGTGCAACTAGCGAATAAAAACAGTTTTCCAAATTCATGTGTGTCGTTTCTGGTCTCTGTTCGTCGGTTTCGTAAGTGGAAGGTTAGTCGACTCACTCTTTTTCCGGATGGTTTGGTCGTTCCGACACCCCGGTTGTGTGAGAAGTGAGGTATTAGCACCGGTCCTCGCTGCACGGCAACAGTCGCCCAACCCCAGGGCACCCACGTCACACTGCGAGGATCCGAGGAAGTGGACAAGTATTTCCCCTGCGTTTAATCGAAAGTTGACTAACGTTACATAAGGGTCCACGCACGACGCCCTAACTGCAGAGTACCCTTTCGTGCCGTAAGCAAACACAGCCCGACGGGGAATTTCCGTTACACTCGCCAAACCTATTGCCTCTTAACATGTGGGCCTGTCATGTCATAAGGGGACTGACAGCTAACTCAAAAAAGTCACTATAAAGAGCGCTTGATGAGTAGCTGATTTTTTTGGCTTGGTTTCCCAGAGTACCGCTAAAAAGCACAAGTGGTGTGCTAAAAATTAGATTACTTAGCACGAAGTGGTTTGCTGCTTAAAAGAGGAAAAAAAGCAAAAACCAACGTGTCGTGCTAAAAATTTTCGCGTTACATAATAGATGACACCATTACACAAAAGATCGGATGTCGTGCAGAAAAAGACGGCCCCCAGCCCAAGCAACCCTCTCTGGCCTCGACTGCAACACCAAAGTATTTTTGTACAAGAATGAAGTATAGTTTCGGTGTTAATAACGAAAATAAAATTTTAGCATATTAAAGACTGAAAACAAAAGGCAGACACTGCTTTATTTACGCCCAGGTCTCGGAGCCCTTTGACTTTAGACGAATAAAAATCTAGAAAAAAAAGGAAATTAAACAATAAGAAAAGTTTATTTGTGTGACACATAAATGAGTGGTTATTGTGTTGTTAATAGGGAACGAAAAGTAGAAGTAAACCAAACCTAGGTATTGAAGAGACCGAAAAACCACAGGCAGTCCCCTTGACTTAACGTTTTAATTTGTTTTTTTTTTTTTGCCCTTTTGTGCTGTCATCGGACTCACACATTACTACCGGCTTGCTGTGATGTGATGGGTATTAGGGTTCCCGATAGCAATCCTGATGGTCAGGGCGACTAATTAGAAGTTCGCGACCCTAACCACAAACCTCAACCGTCAGGGTTCCAATGCGGCTCGGTTTCGTGGACAAACTTTTACCTTGTTTTGGTGCCGGCTCTCGATAGTTTTTGACCTTAGCTTTGCCGGGGGGGGGGTCTGTGATGTGTACGACCGATAAACAACAAAGCGTTTTACGAAGGGTAAACCCCCTGCAGAGATGACTTTGCAAAAGCAAAGAAGGGGTTAATCTTCAACGGTCATAATTTGTGTAACCACAATAGTTTATATTTTTGTGGGTTAGTAATTCAATTTTACCCACTTTAGCGGAACCACAGGTAATTAACGGGCGTCGTATTATATATGCGGTGGACTGTTCGAGTCTGTCTAAGAATGAGGTGGTTAAGTCTAATGACACTTGAGTGACTTCCTGTTAGCTGGAGCCCCAAATTATTTTCTTACAGCAAAGTGACAAATGGATCGTTATTTAGTCCTTAAACGTCCATGTGTGGACACTCAATCAAAACCAACTGAAAGCGAGAGCTATTCTGCACATAATAGGCCTCGTGAGTACAAGTAGCTTACTTCTGGGTCTCTGTGTTTCATTCAAGCTCTGCTCTGTGTGTGTGTGTGGCGCAAGCCATTTTGTGTGCGTGCGCAAGCGAGCGAGAGAGAGAGCTCGCGCACCGGTGGCTATCTACCGGAGATCGTTGTGGTTAGCATCTGGTGCTAGCTAGCCAAGCTAACGGATATAAGGAGCTTTTTCAACAACAAGGTGGAGAGAGAACTCTCCTGTCAGACTGAGAGTCTCAGATAACCTCAGCTCAGGTGAAGTAAAGTACTCTCAGTGTTTAGATAGTTAACTTTAGTCTAGTTATCTCAGTGGGTCTCAAACGGTTTGTTTTAAAAGGGGAGTGATTTGTAAAATATCTATAAAGAAATAGAAAATCTGTTTACAGTTCTGTTTCATATGTATGTTGAGAGATGTATCCATAGATCTCTTCATTTTGCTCTCAAAGTGCACCAGATTGAGGCCTTTAACTTCAATATTTAAAAGAAAATCTTCCCGGACCCCACTAGAGGAGGTGAGGACCCTCCTAGAGGAGGTGAGGTCCACTCCCCGCTTGTAAAAATAGCACTTTACCCCTGCTTACACCTATATGCCGTGAGCTGATTACCGAGTCTTCATTGTAACAGTCGCGGGTACACTGTGTGTGCGTGTGGGGAGTGTTGCAGTAGAAAATTCAACTGTAGCGCTGGTGCATTAATGGGAAACCCTTAATGTTTGAGCACCCTCTATGAAACGTCAAGCTACCCCACAGCACCCCCTAGAGAAAATCTCTGGCGCCACCACTGCCTGCCGCTGGTACTCGAGGCTCTGGTCTCAGAACCATTTGAGCCTCTGGAGCTCTCCTCACTGAAAGCACTGTCGTGGAAGACAGCATTGCTACTTGCCTTAACGTCAGCCAAAATAGTGTCCGAGTTAACCGCTCTATCGGTGCACCCGAGATGTTTGATGATCCAGGGTGACCAGAGCGGAGCGACACTCAGACTGAACCCCTCCTTTGTGCCCACGAACCTAAGGAGTGCGTTCAGGTCGAGGGCTATTCAGTTGGGGGGCTTTAATCTTCCACCCCATAGTGGGACAAGGGAGGCTAAATTGCCTTATTTAAACAGCCTTATTTAACGGCCTGAGTGTGGAGGACATATGCACGGGGGCGTCTTGGTCAACGCCAGGCCCCTCCATAAAGTGTTATCTCTTGGACATGTCTGGCTCCTTTTCATCGTCTGTGCTTGCTGGGGTAATGCAGGACTGGTGAGGAGGGAGGGGGGCTGTGGGTCAGTGGGCATCTGACCCCCTCCCCGGGCGTAATGCGCTTACGTTTTTGACGTGATGCGCACTGGGCCCATAGGGGCTGGAGGACTGTTTCCCCCTGCTTTAGGTCGGGGGGGGGAGTCCTCCACGTCATAGCACACCTCCGCGGGGTAAGCGCGTCAGGGTGTGCTCTGTCAGCCGCAGCCCCAATTTTTTCTCCACGGTTACGAGACGACCGAGGGAAAGGTGAGTGTGGCAGCGGCTGCCAACCAGAAAGCCGGTCAGAGACAGTGAGATGGAACAGTGTTGTTGTGGGACGACAGCGCGTGTATACATCGGGGCTCCTCCCACTGCACCCATAGAGTCCAGTAGAGGGCGGAGCCTGTGAGAGATATAACGAGGGGTTACGTATGGTAACCCTTGTTATATAAACACAGACGGAGCCCTCTACTTAGGGGCCCTGTCTGTCCTATGTTGCTCGCTGAAGAGAAGTGTAGGATGACGGGAACGGTGGGCTTGTGCACGCATTCAGGTAGGCCCGCCCCAGGGCCGGCTACGTCTATAGAATTCTCAGTAAGTGAATGCTCACATTATAAGGTAGTACCCATAGAGTCAAGGAGCCTGTGTTTATATAACAAGGGTTACCATACGTAACCCCTCGTTTTTTTCGGTTGGACTGTATGTGTTGTTCTCTTAATTCTCCGGCAAGAAATAGGTTAAATGGCATGTCTTTAAAAATCAGTTGACCTCGTGGGTTATGGCACTTTAATGTTTTCCACCTACTTCGCTTTTTTGGTGAGCGATCATGTGTGGGTAGGTGTTGTTGGAGTTGATGAGCCAGTTGTTTTTCTTCTTTCTTGTTGTGAGCTATTTCATTGGACTACATCTGTCTATCAGTAACTCAGTGTGGTTACTTGCTAAGCCTTTAACTCTATTAATAAGTGTTTAACGCCTCAAACAGGATGTTAACATTACGCTGCACAACCTCAAATAATGCTGTTTACATACAGTACATAGTGTATTGGCGGAATGGAAATGTAATAAAGGCCAGCAATTACTGGTTAATTAAAAAAGGCGTAGACATTATGGACACAAACGGGAAACAAAATATTTAAGATGTTTAAACAGTCGGGTAGAGGATACAAGAGAAGAAGAGGAACGTTTAAAGGGAGGAAAAGGAAATGTTAAGGAATAAAACAGGAAATACAAAAGGTATACAGTGCCCCTAAAATAGATTCACAGGAGAGTAAAGGAGCACTATACCACATTGCATGATAACTGCTGCACTTATGTGGTCAATAATGTGATGTTGTGTGGACATTATGTTTCCTCTCAGTCCAGCTCACTTGTGTTTACATTGGCTTACAGATGCAATCACACACAGATACACATCTATTCAGTCCATCATTGTATTTTATTACGTCCTGCTCCACCTATTCTTTCACAGGTGGAACAGTATCACAATAGCTACGTTTAATAAAAAACAGGAAATAAAAAATCAACTGCGCTTGATAGATACACAAATAGCAGTCTGGTGTTAGAGAGCACGACGCAACATCCAGCCTCACACAGTCACTAGCATACAGATGACCGTGTTGAGTGGCTCTTTACAACACTTGAGGCTCCACAAGTGTGTGTGTGTGTGTGTGTGTGTGTGTGTGTGTGTGTGTGTGTGTGTGTGTGTGTGTGTGTGTGTGTGTGTGTGTAAAACAGAATGGCCATCTTCTCTCTTAATCCTTCTTGCTTTCTTTATCTTGATTTCTTTCTATCTATCCTGTGTATCAATGAGTGCATGTGTATTGATTCATCAAGTGTTGCGATTATTAATGAAGCTGTGTTTTATGACCCATGGGTTTAATATCCACATTGTTTTTTATAATGGTGCAGTCACGTTGGCGCTTTGGGCTTCAGGTGTGTTCTCTGAGCAGAAGTCTGCTTTTAAATCTCCTGAAAACCTTTTTTTACTTCGAATTCTTTCTACAAATATCATATATTGTGCTACTAAGACACAGTTAAAGTATTGATTTGGAATTCAACACTCAACACCGTAACTAATGTGTATGATTAAATCAGCCCACTTTAAACCAGAAACAACAGCAGAGAAAATACAGAAAACGTTATACCCATGTATCATTGTAAAGAGTAATAATTTAATTGGGATTTAATTCAGATTTTAAATTCAAAAGAAAACTTACATATTAGTGTTATAGTATGCAAACATAAATTAAGGCGGTATCAATTGTTCACAACAGGTTTCCCTTTTTGATAATTGATGAAATGTGTAATTTCTTTAAAATTATGGAAATAACAGCATTAAAGCTCACGCTGAAATTAAATGTAAAAACAATCTTCAAATAATATATGCTGTTAATTGTTTATATCTTTCTTTATTAGAATAAAATGATGTGCTAATTGCCCTGGCAGCAAAAGAAAATGTAATTAGATTTAGTCAACTGATTACTCAATTGACAGAAACACGTATTTTGTTTACCATCTCTCTTATTAAAACGTGAGGTCTTTTAATATCTGCTGTTGATTACTTACTGCTATACAAATATAGATGTAGCAAAGAGAGACAATGAAAAGTAAACATACAGCTAATTTGATCCCTCTCCCTTCGATTATCCTTCTCTATTGCTCTTATCTCCCCTCCTCTCCTCCTTATATTCCCTACGTCACTATGGGTCCTCAACACAGGAGAGAGAGTGAATAAAAAGGGTGACTGGAGCCAGACAGCAGCCAGAGGAAGGAGGACAAACTTGACAGGCAGGGAGATGGAGATTAATGCAGGAGGAGACACAGATTGGGAGGGAGAACGAGGAACTGAGATGGAAACAAACATTAACTTTTAATGCTCGTTATTGGAGGCAGGGGGGGAGGGATGGATGCGGGAGGGGCGGGTGAGGAGCAGACAGTGCAGAGAGGAAGTAGACGGAGAGTGAGAGAGAAGAGGAGAGGAGTGAGAATAGGAGAGGAATGGAGGAGGGGGAGTCTGTAAAGGGGAGGGAGGGAGGCAGAGAGGTGGTGTGTCGGGAAGAGGCAGGGATCAATTCACACTGCTGATAATATTCCCTGGGTCAAGTCATGGAACATGACGGTGAGTCTTCTTCCTATATCATCAGCTGTATCCTTCTCTTCCTCTGTGATGTTGTCCATTGGCTTTCTGTGTCTCTGTTTATGTACCTAAAGGCATTGTGGGTACAGAGAGAGATTATATCCTCTTTTCCCATTCTGTCATTTGTCACCTGTTAGCCGCTGATTGGTTAACGGGTAAAGTGTACACACAAGCTGTAAATCTTCAGCCTTTATATCGTGAGTTATGGACCAGCCGGCTAACAGTGTTTAGTTTGAAGTTAGCATTGTAAAGACCTCAGTTCAACGAATTGAAAAGGGAGTTATAGTGCATTTAAACATGAGTCAGCTTTGTCGGTTTTCCTACATAAGCTCATTTGAGTCAGCAACTGATGTTTTCACGGATGATTTGGCTTTCTCTGTCTCAGAAATGCAGAGTAGCTTTTCCTAATATTAACCTTTTTCATGAATTTAAATAAACAAATAGCGCCATATATCAATGAGAACAAAACACAGTCATGCATTATGTACAGGAACACTACCTTAAAAACATAAGCAACAAAGCTGTGTGCAATATTAATAAGATGCTAATGCTGCTCCACTTAATGACATTAAGGTTGCCTATGTCTTCACTTAACCAAGCTTCTGTTGTGCTGTTAGTGCCAGTTTGGATACAGGAAGCTTGGCAATGCTTATGAAACAATGGTAATTGTGTGTGAGTAACTTTAAAAGAAACTATTGGTTTTGTTAGTCTGCCCAAACTTAAAATATGTTATTATAATTTCTCTTTTGGCTAAGAAAAACCCATGGCAGTAACTCTAATTGTAATATGTTCACTAATAGGTGGCTATGATGTATTAGACAAAATGACAAGTATACGTTGATGCATTGGTTAATGTAACCATCTGGAGGAGCCAGGAAGGCTATATCGGGCTTATGTTATCTAATATATTTACTGTTTACTGGGGTTGTCATAACAGGTCAATAGGCAACATTCCTCTGTTGCTATGTGTTATTAAATAAAGCCAGACATTTGTGGCCGAGATGATGTTTAGACTCAAGTCGTTTTTTTATTAATTGTTGTCCCAGGTAGGATTTACGGCAATATATTCAATTTAATCTTCACTCCTATGTGTTTGTGTTATTGGAGATGTGGCCATGGTATTGGATGGGGACATGACATATTATTGCTTTTGGGAATTTGTGAAACAGTATTTTGCAAGGCAAAGCAGCATTTCTAAGTGCGCCAAATGCATTTGCATGTTATGTGTGTGTGTGTGTGTGTGTGTGTGTGTGTGTGTGTGTGTGTGTGTGTGTGTGTGTGTGTGTGTGTGTGTGTGTGTGTGTGTGTGTGTGTGTGTGTGTGTGTGTGTGTGTCTGCAGTGAGCACAAATGGTTGGGTTATAATGCATTGTTTGCATTCTTTGTTGTTCACTGTTGATTGTCATCTTTTATGTGCGTGAACATTCAAAAGACAATGCTGATATGACTCAATCGGCCTCATGCAGAAAGCGATATAAGAAAGGAAAGTACCATTTGAGTAATAGGAGCTCTTTAAAAATAATATTACTCCAAAATTCAGGTGAAGCTTTTTCAGCTGTTTTCAAGTGTCTTTGTTCATCTCTCTCCGACACTCATTTAGTTTGATATGACTGCCCTGTCAAAACAACATACTTCTAGCTTGGCACAGTGATTTACTTGTTATGCAGGTTTTAGGCACTTTTCCCCCCCCTCATGTTCATCTTGTTCTAATGTTGTATAATGTTATCTTGTCTGGCTTATCTGCACATCTGATTGCATGAGTAAGATTTCCTTTTTCAGTGTTGGTTCTTGTGAGAAATTACTGTAAATATTGAATGAATGTGTCAAAACGGAAAAAAGGGTAGTTTGGTTCTGGGTGAGACCTCTGGAGCCACAGTCTGGTTACAAACCTCAGTCAGTTAAAGGTAGCTGGAAGTTGGCAAAAGTAATAATCATCAACATTTGAAGAAACAAACCTTGCCAAGTCTTCATTTAGTCAAACAAATCCTAAATAGGATCACTTGACACAATACAGAAAACATAACTGATGTTGGACAGCTGTTTTTCAACTGACTCCAGTAAACCTTCACAGACATGGACTAATAAATCATAGATCAAAGAATATAAAGGTGTTTAGATAAGTGCATCCTACTGTTTATGTTTCCTATTTACTGACCTCTAATGACCTCAAATTACACACTTCTAAAGCACATTCTCGTCTTTTCCTTGTGAAAAATGTGTATACTGATGTAGCTTTCCCATTTCCCCTTTGCTTTTGAGGTTATTATATAAGACCCCATACTACAGTATCAATCTTTTCTCCAGCTCTGTCTGTCCCTGTCTCTGTCTCTTTCTTATTCTGTCTGTTTGGAGCTTGCTTTGTCTCAAGCTCTCTCACTGCCTGTCTGGCAGGATGTCAACTATTGATTTATACAAGCAACATTTTAGCAATGATGGCGGCTTAAGGCTTGTGCCAAATAGAATACAACAAACAGGAGATCAGGTTTCAGACAAGCTGGCTGGCATACGTGAAGAGGAAGCAAAATGACAGTAACCACTGCTGCATTGTTTCAATTGAAGAAAAAATAAGGATAATGGCCTTTAATAGGGATGTACAGGTAATGAAGGACGAGAAAAGGGAAATAGTTGTGTTTGTAAGGAGGAATGATTGAACACTGGTTTGTTTTAGTTACTGTTTAAATGCTTCCTCTTACTGTAAGCAGTGATCATGTGCAGGAAATTGTCCAATTTTAAGTTACAGTTTTACGTTATTATCAGCAGCCACAATCATTGTAATTTCTGTAAACAGATAAGCGATACATGTCTGTCAGTGATTTATATTTGGGAATCAAACTGTAAAAACACCATAAAGTCAGACCTATTTAGAGCAGCAGAAATGTTTTGGGATTCATTTTCACATTAAAGACAATGAAGAATTATATTATTATTATATTATTATAATACGTATTGTGTTGCTCCTTCTTCTGCAATGGTTTGATTACACAGGAGTGTAGAATTACCGCTACCAACTTCGTATATGGGCATTACAATTTGCGTGACAGTCTGAATACATAAAGCATGCACAGTACCTTTTACAACAATGGTTATGGAAATGTTTTCAAACCCTATGTCTTTACAAACTATGATTTGACAGGTTGTTTGCTGAGACCATTTAAGAACAAAGTAGTAGTTCCTCTCTTCTCTGCTTGCTGTGCTTGTGCAACAGACTCTGGTCCTTGCTGAGTCACACTTCACTGTTATGACAGTTTGATACAGACCGTCAGGGCCGTCCCTGGCCAACTTGGGGCCCCAAGCGACATTGTGAGATGAGGCCCCGCCCCCCAACCGACAGGAGTGAAAAAAAATGTTTTGGAAACAAAGTACTTTGCAAATATAATTCCTCTTTATTATTATTATCGACACAGTTACTTTTTTATACGGTAAATGCTAAATGTGCATGTATGTCGTTCCCTTATACCATAGATTACACTTGGCGAAAAGTTCCTTGAGTTCAGACCGGGACCTTGGATTTTATTGTCTCTAGTTGACTCCCTCCGACTGAAAAATAGACCGCCTGTCGTTTTTTAGCGTCGTGTGAGGGCTCGTCGTTCCCCCTGTTCTTCCAACTCTCCTCCGTTTCCTTTTCTCAGTAGTTATAATTCATCTTCGAGTCGCCTGCCTCCTAATTAAGCAATAATACCATGAAAAGTCCTGGGAAAGAGGGGGAACACGAACTAAATAAATAATTTGACTCAATGAATGGATCCCTTGTCAGAGTATAAGAACAGTAGGTAGGTTCCTGTCACCACACACACTCAAAACAGTAATTCCGGAAATGATTTAAATGAACCTCGTAAATCACCTAACGGATTTTTTCGTCCTTCCTTGAACCAATGTGATCACCCTAAACAGTTACAATATTACCTCGTCAATTGGGAAAAGTTCTCAGTCCCCGTCTGTAGAGACGCGGTAATGCCAGACGTCCCGGTAGGGAAGGATGTCGGCTAGTACGTACGACGTACCCAGAGTGTAACGCCCGTCCCCCGAGCGCGTCCCCTGAGCGGCGTCCCCCCGGAGACGCGTCCCCCGAGGCGCGTCCCCCGTACTCAGGCCGAACACGTCCGTCAAGAGTCGCGTCAAAGATGCGCGTGGGGGGTCGGTGTAACAAAGGGGAAAAGAAGTAAAAATACAGTTAAACGTGTAAAAGTACCCACTGACGAGTCGGAGAGTGGAATTGAGGATTGTCAGTAGTAGTACACAGTTGGTGTTTTTGTCTCTTATATGACTATCTTTACACCACACATTCAACAACTATGTAACGACTGTCTCCCTTGATATGTAAACTTATGTCTAAATTTCTTTATAGTCAAAAACTCGTACAATTATTCGTACAAAAACAGGGAACTGATATAATGTATGATATAATATTAATTTTATATCATAATAAATATAATAACTTAACTAATACTAATACTATAATCATCTTCATCAAATAAACGTAATTTAATATAAAAATTAGGAAAACTCCGATACATAAACCGTCCCTTATTACGTCTGCATAAAGTGGACAT
>NW_011343884.1:112323-123223 GCF_000735185.1 Notothenia coriiceps
ACAAAGTTCAGAAGGTTTTAAGAATGTCCTGGTAGGCAGGGTCAAAGCAAGCCCTGCACTGGTGTCTCGCTCCAGTCTTGTAGCCCCTTACCTCCCAGCAAACAGACCATAATCCTCACTCCTCAATCGAATCTGTCTTCACTCCAAGGACAGGATACGACTGATATGATGTCCCTGCTTTACAATACTCGCCTGTTTTTTCTCTCTGGTCCTTCCCTGCGTATCACCCCACAAGGAAATGGCTCTATTGTCCCTGAGAGAGGATGTGGCAGACCACAAGCCCAACTATGGAGACTGTGGTAAATTATTTATCATCACTCACAAATGGAAGACCAGACACTAGTACCACGGAGGAATGTTTCGCCACAATTAACCTGCAGCTGCAGTTGGACGCCTGACCAGAAAATCAATATGGTATTTTGTATAAATGGGTCTTTTGGTTGCCCGTAAGTATTTACCTGTAATTGTAAAAACAATGCAAGAAAACATGACCAGATTCCAAAAAGTGGCAGGATTAGCCAAACCAACCAAGCCTGAGTTTTAAGGCAACTCTTTGACCTTGAAAACCAACAGTACTCTGTACTTGGGGCATTTGATCTTATCACACCAGTCTCAAATAGTTTGCTCACATTCTCCTTGGACCTGTAGATGTTCAATGTTATTTATTTAGCACTGTTAGGTCTTCTTCTATATGTTTGCTCGGAAACAGCAGACTCAAACTATCTACTTCAAGTTCCACTTAACAGTTCTTTAAGCTTTCGATCAAAAACAAGCACTTTGATTTGTCAAATGCAAAAGAATCATTTATTTCTGTGGGATAAACAGATTTATACGCCATTGTGAAAAATCGATCAGCTTGATTCTACGCAGGCTTTTTTAATATAACATTTGATGAAGGGATCAACCAAGATAAAAACATACCCTGAACAAGAGATTCAAAAAGAAAATAGATAAAGCCTTACACTCTTTCTTTTATTCAGAATTTACCACTAGAGGTAGACAGACACTCACACAAACACTTTACTATACGTCAAGCCTGCAGGTCATTTGTTTGGGTCAGATTCAGATGTGATGGACTTTCTGCGAGTGTGAAAGTTTGAGGGTGCATAGTATGTCTTGTGCACATTCTCAGGTTCGGGCTTGTGGTCGGCTCTAAGGGTTAAAATAGTCTCAGCATTTGTCCAGTCACATGTGGGTGCCTCAGGGTATACTACATTGGAAAGATATACGTAAAGAGAGACGGCTGAAAATAACCACATCAGTATATTAATATGGCACACTAAACATTCAAAACTGAAGGCTGGTTGTTGCTGGTCATTTGAAGGTGATATGTGAGAACATCAACACTTATCTATTACTTGTATTGCATCTGCTGAATTAAATCTAATGATTGTTGAATTGTTAGCTGTGCAGCTTCATCTGCTTTTAAATGTTGTATAAGCCCAAGCCTTATTTCGTTAAGGCAAGGCCAAGTCAAGTTTATATTACTATTTCAACAGAAGGCAATTCAAAGTGCTTCAAAAATGACATTTGTTAAGAGCACAACAAAGTAGTGCAGCGGAAAGAGACTTCAAAATGGCATTTAAAACAGTCTATTAAAATAAAAGATAAATAAAAATAAATAAATACATGAATTCAAGTTACAGTGCTGTGTAAGATATGTATAATGTCCAAGCTATTTCTCACAGCAGCTTGCATCACCTGTCACACTTGTGGAGGCTATAAGTCGTCAGATAGGACAACACAAATAACATCATGGTGTTGATGCAATTTCTCTGCCTAAAGATACTTTTGCATGTGATCAAGTTTTTTTCCACATGAATTTCACCCGACCCATATATAAACATACAATAAAAACGCAAGCTAAGAGTGTAACTGAAATATTTGGGTGACTTGGAAACAAGAGCAATACAGTCCATTATTCAACATGGACTGTGATAGACAGCCTCAGAGGTTCAACTCTATTTTTTTTCGAAAAAACAAAATAATAATTATTAATATGGAGTTGAAACTGTCAGATGTATCACTATGGGGGAGTTCAAGTCCAATAATTAAAGACAGAGAAAAGAAACCATTGGTCGATGTGATTGCTCCTTAATAATCCCCTAATTGAAGTCGTTTAAAGACTGTGCCCAGTTTTTAATGTTTTTTACAGTTCTTTTATTAAGCCATATTGACTGTTAAATGGCCATTTCATTTGTGTTTTTGCGACAGTTTGTATTCTGCCCTTGTTCATGCTGCCTTCTTGGCCAGGTTGCCTCTTGAAAAAGAGATTTTATCTCATGAAGACCTTTTAGCTGGTTAAATAAAGGATATGTATTATTTTATATAAAATGATATGCCATAAAAGGGCGCAGACTCAGGGAAGGAGAGAGCAACCACCAACAGGGTCCAACCCAAACCCTCCAACACACATTCCCCTGTCCACATTCCACAAGAATAATCGGTCCAGAATCGGCCTCTTGCCCACCTGAAAGACCCACCAAGGACCGAAAGAAGGAGGACAGGTCATACTCGACTACGAGTGACCGCCGATGATGATGATCGTCTTGCCTGTATTTGTTTTTGTTGCTAAATTGTGTAACTTGTTCATTGCTGGCCCTTCTTGGCCAGGTTGCTCTTTGAAAAAGAGATTTTATCTCAATGAGACTTTTAGCTGGTTAATATAAAGGATATGTATATTTTATATATAAATAATATGCCATAAAAAGGGCGCAGAACTCAGGAAGGAGAGAGCAACCACCAAAACAGGTCCAACCCAACCTCCACCACTACATTCCGCCTGTCCACATTCCACCAAAATAATTCGGGTCCAGAATCGGCATCTATGCCCACTGAAGACCCACAAGGACCAAGAAGGAAGGACAGTCATACTCGACTGACGAGTGACCGCCGATGATGATGATTCGTCTTGCCTGTATTGTTTTTGTGTTAATTTGTGTAACCTTGTTTTTTTTCATGTGCTGCCCTTCTTGGCCAGGTTGCTCTTGAAAAAGAAGATTTTTTATCTCCATGAGATCTTTTAGCTGGTTAAATAAAGGATATGTATAATTTTTATATAAAGACGATGTGCCAATAAAAGGACAGTGGGTAAAGTACCAACATGCATTTACCCAAACAGTTTACTTAAGTACAATTTTTGGGAAAGACCTACTTATCTTGAGTATTTCAAATGGTTTTTCTACTTTGGAGTTCTAACCCACTCATTAAGTAAATAATGAACAAAGTCTACCCTGGCAGTAAATAAAAGTAAATTAATTCTGCACATTTACCTAGCTTTGATAAACACGTAATGCATATAAACCCAGTAATCAAAAATATATATAATAATAATAATAATATATAATATAAAGTGTAATAAAATCATTTTGAAATGGGCCAATCTGCATAATAAGTACTTTTACTTTTGGTACTTTGAATATATTTTTGATGCTAAAACGTTTGTACTTTTACTTGAGTAACATTTTGAATGAATTTCAAAACGATTTGGTTTTACTTGTAACAGAGTATTTCTTTACTCAGGTACAAGTACAAACTACAAGATCTTAATACTTCTCCCCACCTCTGTAAAAATATTTATCTTTGACAGAATTTGATGAAAAATATATGCATTTTGTCGAAGAACTTCATATCCCATAATGCCACGCTTTGAAGATGACCAAATGGAACACAGAGCGGACAACCCGATGTGACAGCTGAGCTTGAAGTTTGCTGGGGGAAACTTCTGCGCCAACAACGACGTTGAATAGACCAAATAAACATGTAAGTTTATATTTTCCCTCTTTCGATACGTTCTGCTGTATTTCCATTAACAATTATGTAGTAAACCTGTCGCCTGGGTGTATGTTTCTTAAACTGTCCAAACTTGGTAAGAGGACATTTCCATACGCTGCAGGGTGGGAGTCCTGCTCCGGGCGTTAAGTGTGAATGTTTCGGCTCAAATTGTCTTGTTTATATCGTCGTTGTTTCGACCTATTATATCGAAACACTAACCTTTTGACTAACTGTATACCATAAACATTGGGGACAGTTTTGGCCGGACGTGAAAAGAAGTTGCTTATAAGGTGTATTTCACAAGCTAGCTAACTTTGTGGTTTTGCTAATTATGGTAGGTATCATCATGATAGCTAGCAGGCGTTAATGCTTGAAGTGAGATTAGGAATCAGAATTCAACTCTCAGTCTTTGACGTAGTGTGTTTTAAATATAGTTTAACAACATGGTAAACACAATCGCTTTTATCAGTAACAATTAGTCCGTGAGAGTAAAATCGTTGCCTTTCATCTTTAACCCCTCCTTCAGTAGTTGAGGTTAACAAGTCCCCCTTCATTGGTAATCCTGCAGGTGTGGAGCTTGCAGAAGTAACAATGGCTTCTACATATTCCCTTTTTCCTCTTTAATACATAGTTTTAATGTGCAGTCACACAGAGTAGAGACTCAGAGGTGCAGCCTCTGTACACACATACATGAATGGCATCTTTGTTGGTAAAAAGCACATTATTCACTGTGTTCAACACAACTGGCATTACTAATGCAGAGTGGAAAACACTGCTGACACAAAAGGAGGTATTATTAACACTATGAATTAAGGAGCACATGATTACCCTCCATATAATAAAGCCAAGAGGAAAGATTGAGTGAGATGTCTTTGGTTCTGTCTCTCATAACCTTTACACTTATAGAACAACTATGAAAAAATATACAAGTTTGAAAAGAACACTTAATTATACCATGTTTAAATTGCATTGATTATCTTTGTTATTTTAAAGGTGGGGTAGGTCATTTTGGAGAAACAAGCTCGAGTGCGCTAGAATTTGAAAATACACAACCGGAAAAAATCTTCCACTTCCTTGCAGAGCCCCTCCTCCAACACACACGAACGCGCACATGACCAATGAGGGCACGAGATAAGTTTGTGCACAGGTGGAAGGCTGACAGGCAGGTAGGCCATCCAGTTATTTTAGCCGGGCCGGGTTAATTTTTTAAACAGTGAGGTAAATGTGCATGTATGTCGTTCAGTATGCGTTTACAGGTGAATACGTCTGCATTTCCTGCCAAATACTAGCCTCAAAAAGATTAAGATATAATTAATGCAAATAAACTACTTCTACTAATAATCATAATCATAATCAATTCAATAATATAAATACTATATTATTTTATTATAGGCCGAAAATGGTAAAAAGTCTCATTTCGGCTTTTCGGCGAAAAGGGNCTGCTCCAGCGCCACCTGCCCGACGACTTCCTCAGCGGAGCGCACCCCCGGCTGGAGCCAGCGGCTCGCTGCATCCAGGAGCCGCTGCGCGTAGGAGAAGGGCCGGTCATCGTCCTCGAAGGGGAGGGCCCGGAACCGGCGGCGATGTCCCTCTGGCGTGCTGCCAAGCCGGTCCAGGATGGCCTTCCTCAGATGCCGGTACACATGCCGAGAGGCTGCTGGCAGGCTGTGGGCGGCTAGCTGCGCACTCCCGGATAGCAGAGGCAATAGCCGCGCTGCCCACTCCTCCTCCGGCCACCCGCACGCCGCCGCTGTGCCCTCAAATATGTCCAGGTATGCCTCCGGATCATCCTCTGCCGTCAATTTCTGGAGGGCAATTGAAGGCGGTCGAGCCGGGTTGGTAGCGGGATCGCCCTCCCGAGCGGCCGGACGCTGCAGCAGCTCCCGTAGGAGAGCCCGGTCCTCGCGCTGGCTCGAGGCGATCCCGAGCAGAGCCTCGCTCTGCTGTCGCTGTAATGCTGTGGTGGTCTCCTGCATGTGAGCGAGACGTTGGAGGGCCTTACCCAGCGGGGTTTCTCCTTCCGACGTCAGGTCCCTGTTCAGGCGCCACTGTGAGCCTCTCCGCTCACACAGGGTTCAAATCAGGACGGAAAGAGCAGGTTGGTGAAACAAAGGCGTTTATTAACTCCAAACAATAACATGCGCGGGTCTCAAACGTTGCCCGGGTGGGAAACTTCACAGGTCCTTTGGCGACCTTCCAGGAAAGCGCCTACTGCATAACCGAACAGAACCAGGTTACGACATGCTTTTCTTCCTGCACTGATTAGCTACCTGATTCCGATCAGCTGTCTGGCCTCCGGCCGAGCCACTCCCTTCACTCCAGCAGCCAGCGCCCAAACCACACCCCGCTGCCACAGTACTCTTTCAAATCTTCCATTTTGTCATCTGATACTTTATAAAAAATAGATTAAAAAAAAGACCAACATTTATGTACAAGTTTTAGACCAATATCACTTTGAGTGATCTGAGGTTTTGTGTTTTTGGTTCTGATGAAGAGAGCTTCCAACCTTACTAATAATATAGATATACACATGTGTGTAACACACATATCAATATGTGATACATGTGGGAGGCCTATGTGTGTGATACAAAGAAAAGCCTGCAGCTGTCTTCCTGTGATCGAGACTTCTATGACACTTAACTCCCCTCACTACTCCACCTTACCAAAAGGTCCTTTTTACTGACCCATATTGTTCTGCAGGCACTGGAAAGATCTCAATATTATTTTTGCTGCTGCTTTTAATTGATATATTCATATCTCACACTGCACTGTAACTTGTATTCATGTACCTGTGTTATTCATGTTTTATTATCTTTGCTTTGAAATTAGTGTTTTAAAATGCCATTTTTAAATATGTTACTGCTGCAATATGTCTTAATAACTTTGAATTGCCTTGTGTTGAAAGGTGCTATAAATAAACTTGCCTTGCCTTGCCTCAATGAGCTGGAGGTTATAATTTCACTGTCTTTCAAATGTATGTTTCCTTTTTGTGTGCATTGTTTTGATGGTTATCGTTTCTGTTCACTGCACTGAAACTGAGCTTCTATGCTGTACCGATACAGATTCCAACAACACTGTAGCCTGGTTATTCATCTAGCCTCATTTAAATCAATGATTGCCATCTGAATACAAAGTTTGCATTAGCAATTTTAACCACTAGATGGCACTGTATGATCAGAGCGTATCCATTTTCCAAAAGATATGGCCTTATATTTTTGGTTTAAACATCAACACTGTAGCCTCATCCCAATACCCCTCCTCGGTTGCGTTCCGATAATCCAAAAATCAGCTCCTAAATTCTAACCCTATCTCCTATTCCTTGACCTCTGAGTGAAACGTCACGGGGTTAAGGGATAGTGGATAGGAGAATTCAAAAGGACTTAGGAGAAGAGACTGCGGTACTTTAGAGAATCCGACTGCACTTTCAGTATCCAACGTGTTTATGATGCGCCAGCGGACGTCATTGTGTGCGTCTGCTGCTGTGGGGAAACTATGGAAACTACAGTTTTCTATACAGCGGACTACAACATGGATGTTTAATAAGAACGAGGGACTACTGTAAACTCATCTAGAGACTCTGCACCGGGCTCTGATGCTGTTGTTTTATGCTTTATGAACGTGGACAACAGAGAAACATATTCTTCATGACCAAAGTTGTAATTAAAAAAAAAAATGAAAGTGAAACTTATGCTCGTCACCCTCTCCCTCCGGTCCACATTAATACAAATGATCCCAATACGTATGATTGTATGAANACGTGTTTATGATGCGCCAGCGGACGTCATTGTGTGCGTCTGCTGCTGTGGGGAAACTATGGAAACTACAGTGTTCTATACAGCAGACTACAACATGGATGTTGTTTCCGTGAACGGCCGACTGTTGAGTGACGGCAAATGCTGCGGCTGCAATGCATTGTGGGGCAGCATTTTCTCCTCTCCTTTTGTCAAGGGAGGTCCAGTGGTTCCTAAGCTAAAGGAGGTTATAAAGGGAAGTTTGAAACCTCCTTTCCTTTCATTTGGAGAATTGGAACGGCACTTAACATGGCTGCCACTGACGTACTTCCGGGTCATTTCACTTGGTTAGGAAGGTTCCTAAGCTAAATGGACTATTGGAACGCAACCCGGGCTGCGGTGGTTTGTTGATACATGTCGTCTTCTTCTGTTTGCTTTAACCGAGGCTACGTAGTTATGCAGCGCCCCCATCGTCAGTAAATGGAAGTACTACAAAGAACCCAGTTTTATGCAATTATTTCACAAGTTTTGTATACACAACTCGAAAAATATTACCGAGGTCCGGACCTCGGTGACCTCAATGGTGGATACGGCCATGCTGTCAATGTCCCCTCCTGAGAACAAGAATGCATGTTTCTCTGCTATTTTGAATAAGCGTTTCTTCATGAGACTGATATTGTTGGACAGAGTATTTTAAGAGGATGGTAGACTGCACAATCACACACTCTGTCACTCTTGTTGGCCTCTTATGATGCTGCTGTCTTTTAATATATAATTATTTCTCAGCCGCTAGTTCGTTACAGATTCTTCAGTCTCATCAGCCTCATCCTTCCATCAGATTCTTCAGTCTCATCAGCCTCATCCTTCCATCAGTCCCAGTCAACGCCTCCAGCACACTTCCAGTGTCTGACTCCATATGATATTGTCCTGATGCTGTAAGGGTGATGCCCCATTGGGGCATCACCCTTACAGCATCAGGACAATATCATATGGAGTCAGACACTGGAAGTGTGCTGGAGGCGTTGACTGGGACTGATGGAAGGATGAGGCTGNAACGTATGTGGTAAATTGCCAAAGTGCTTTGTTTTGAACGTTCATCAGTATTATAATCAAAAAGAGAAATATGAACTTTAGTTTTTACTGAAATTATCAAATAAAGTCAACATTTCACTGAGCTGTGTGGGGTTTGTTCAACTTTTAAAAGATGTTTGAATGGTGATGTAGGCTACACAGTGATAGGTGTTAAGGACTAATGTTTATAATAAATACAGTTGTATTGATTTTNACGTTCAAAACAAAGCACTTTGGCAATTTACCACATACGTTTTAAAATGTTTAATAAGCACCGTAACTTTCATGATATAATTTCTCCGTCATAATCGTTTGTTTCCGTGAACGGCCGACTGTTGCGTGACGCTAATGCTGCGGCTGCAAGGCATTGTGGGGCAGCATTTTCTCCTCTCCTTTCGGTAAGGGAGGTCCAGTGGTTCCTAAGCTAAAGGAGGTTATAAAGGAAGTTTGAAACCTCCTTTCCTTTCATTTGGAGAATTAGAACGGCACTTAACATGGCTGCCACTGACGTACTTCCGGGTCATTTCACTTGGTTAAGAAGGTTCCTAAGCTAAATGGACTATTGGAACGCAACCTAGGTTTTGTTTTGTATTTTTGGCTTGTGTCCATTTGCTTTATCCCTGAAGAAAAAGTAGGCCATGGCATGCATGCCTTCATTTGCCCAATGAGCTGCGAGTGAAACGTTGTTGTTAGAGTTCCAGCTCTCTCTATTCAGCACTCCTTCTAAATAAGAGTTCAAAATAATTATGCAATGATCAGTTTATAATGTTGAGACACTTTGCCAAAAGTAAAAAGTGTACTTTTTCATAATATAGGCCTACAGGGACTCTTCAAAAACAAAGTAACACCAATGATTGTTTTTTTGACAAAAAAATGCACATTTAAAGTATTAATTCAATATTTAAATTGTTGTAATTAAACAAAAAAGATCACTGGAAAAAATCTATGTGGAGTGCATACTTTATTTACAAAAATTCCCCCTTACATTGTAATGACATTTTTCATGATATTTTATAAAATGTTAGAATTTCTCTGACTTAAACAACAACAATTATGTTTTTTCAGTGCACTGGTTGCAACCATTGACTGCTTGTGTAAAAGAGCCCAATAAAAATCCTTCAATGAGTCTTTTATTTTGAAAGTCAGCCGGAAGCAGAGCAGGAAGTGGTGTACTTCCGGTCTGTAACTTGACCACGGTCCCCAGCAGACACTACAGACCCCTGCAACAGGAGTTTGGAGAAGTTGTTGTGTTGGCACTACAGTTTGACTAAAAGATGCTTCCCGGAGCGCTCGCCGTGCTGCTGACTCTTTTCAGCCTCACTGAGAGCAAACAGAAAGACTTGTATACATTTAAAGTAGTCAACAGCAGGGGGAAGTTAGTCTCCCTGGAAAAATACCGGGGTTCGGTAAGTCTTGCTCTGAAAAGATCAATATTATATCGGTACTGTGTAAAGTCTTTGCTCTAACGGTCTCTCTGCATGTCAACCGGTTGCGTTAGTGAATGTTGCATGGGAATGTTTTCTTTATTTTTCCCACTAAGCATTTCTTTATTAGATACTAACACACTGCTTCAGCGGATCAGTCTGACTATCCTGCTCGGGATGTCCCATCATGTAGCCCCGCTAGCCTACGTGGCAACAGGCCTGCGGAGCCCCTGCAGCTGCAGAGCTCCACACAGCTTTCATTCACTCCAGGTACGGATTAGTGAACCAGATCATCTCTAATGATCTCCCTACAACGAAGTGACGTATTACACTGCCTGTCACAACTGTGGATTTTTTTATTTAGACTGTCTGATTCATCAAATGATACAAAACATACGGGGTACACAAATGAGAGCAAATAAATCATACAAATAATGACATAGTAATTTGTGGGAAGCATAGTATTTACATCTCTTATAGCTAAGGATCAATACATTTTTATCTTATCTAATTGTATAGGAAATTACTACATCTTATAACTGAGTTTATTTTAAATTCATATTAAAAACTTCTAAATGAAAAATTGTACATTGTAGTGCCGAGAGATAGGAGTCGGAGGCGGTGCAATGATGGTGTAAAAAGGGGACTTTATTGCGGAGCAAATATAGAGATGTTGTTGGGTCGCAGCCCGGGAAGAAGAGATTTAGTGGGAGGAGTTCGGGACAACCACGTAAGCAGGGCCTGGCTTTCCTAAAAACGGCCACAGACTTAAGGACCCCCCCGCCACACACTGGTGGAAATTATGTGACCCAGTATTAAGTGTGTGCCTTGACCACCCCATTCCCGATAACAAGGGGTGTGCCTGGTCACAAACAAAATGATATACAACACACGGGAGGA
>NW_011343884.1:123268-130939 GCF_000735185.1 Notothenia coriiceps
TCTCTCCCCTCTCTCACACACACTAAATGCGCTATTGTCCGTACACACACAGAGCCGCGAGCCTTTGAATGACACAAGCACACTTTTATTTCCATGCAACTCTCTGATTGGTCTGGATGTCTTGGCCTCTTGTTGCATTCACTGAACACGGGAAATTACAGTCCTGCCGTTCCTTCCTCCTAGTGCTTGAGAGGTTCACGTAACACGGTTAATGTAATTTATATTTTGAGGTAGAATTGTCCGGGCTACAGAAAAAACATTCGGGGCAGGCCAAAATAATTATTTTTTACCAAGCAATGATGGAATTTATTGGCTCCATATTACACAGATTATGCAAGCGGGAGCAGCAATACCGTCAATAATAATTCAGACAGGGGAGCTACGCACCGCCTGCCGCTAGGGGGTGCTGCAGCGCCCTCAGCACCCCCCTTCCCGCGCCATGCCTAGGTTCCATACTAGAGGCATAATCTCCTCCTGTGGGACGAATGGCATCCAATGTAATCAAAAAAGTAAACAACTGAAATAGATTCTTGTACCGGACTCTCCCTCCTCTGAGTAACCAGCAAGAATACCATGAAGACTCTGGTAAGGAGCGCTCATTCAAGGTACTACGACTATGCTTGCACCTCATGGTACCAAAGCACTCTCAAAGGCGCTAAAACAATTACGAACATCCAAACAAACCGGTCAGACTACTGCTTGACTTACTGCTAGAACCCACCTCACCCCTTCCTACAAATACACTAATAACCACTAAGGTCCATGTACATGTCCAATAATACTTATACCCAATAGGTCAGTGAATACCACGACCAGAACACCAGAGGGAGCTCCACAGAATAATTTACAGCTCAGATTCTGGCTCAAACAACGGGACATTGAAACAACGATTCTCGTACGGATGATGCACAACCATGTGATGTAAAAGCACCTAATTGAGTCTGTAATTCTTGTTGATGTCAATCACTAACACTTCAAACCTCTGGTGCTATTGTTAGTTAGAGACAGTACGAGGAGACCCGTTTTGCATTGCGATAGTAACTTGATCACCAATCGTGTATAATTCGTAAGTGCTGAGAGATAGGAGTCAGAGCGGTGCAATGATGGTGGTAAAAAGGGGACGTTTATTGCGGAGCCAAATATAGAGATGTTGTTGGGTCGCAGGCCGGGAAGAAGAGAGAGTGAAGTCTAGGAGGGCACACAACATATAGTAAAACACCAACATGTCCGTGTGGGAACATAGTACCTACCGCCATCAGTGTCCGTGTGTGAATTATGACCCAGTGTATTAAAAGGTGGTCACCACACAAGCCCCCAGAAATTCCAGACACGGCAAAAAATCCTTGCCGTCCGGGAGGAAGCACCACAGGGGCTGAGGAGGGTGAGGTGGCAGGTGAGGGCCGGCCATGGAACGGACCGTCGAAAGGGGGCCGCAGGAGAGGGTAGGGGCCCCACGAGGGCGTCCCCCACCGGGGGTGGGAGGTGGGCCGGAACGGACGCAGCAGGCGCCGTGGCGAAATGAAGTCCTCACCCGCCAGTCGGTGAAAGCCGGGTTGCTGAGCCGCGACGGCCGTGAATAACCCCGGTGGTCCCCAGCAGGAAGAGCACTGCCCGGCCGCAGGCGAGGGCACAGCGGCGGCGGGCATGAAGTCCTCTGGAGGAAAGAGCCGGGTCCCGGGAAGCAGGAGCAGCATCCCGGGAGGAAGAGCCGTGGACAGGGGGAGAGGCCAGACGGGGCGCCGTCCGAAGCCACCGTCGAGGTGAAACGTGAGCCGCGGTAAGAGGAGAGGCCAGGCAGGGTCCCGGAGCGCGCCACCACACGGGCCGATGAAGGCATGGCGACGTCCAAAACCGCCGAGGCGAAGGAAGAGGCCAGACAGGGTCCCGGAGCGCGCCACCCACGGGCCGATGAAGGCATGGGCGACGTCCCGAAACTGTCGAGGCGAGACGGGGTCCAGAAGCCGCGCCAACCCAGGCGCCGATAAGAGCGCGGGTAACGTCCGAAGCCGCCGTCGAGGTAGTGAAAAGGCGAGAGGGTCCCACACGAGGCCGACCAGACATGGTCGAACCCTCCTCTCAGGCACCAGAAAAAGCTCAAAAGGTCGATCTGTCCACGATCAAAAACAGGGTGGGCGAAATTGTGGAGAGGATCCACACGAGACCAACCAGACTAGGTCGAACCTCCTCTCCGGCACCACAAAAAAAAATGGGGTTAACAGTCGTATGTCAACCGATGGATGTCGATAGCCGTTAGCAACTAGTCGTTAGCTGTCATCGTTAGCCGCTAGCTGGTAGTCTTCGGTAGCTGCTAGGTAGCTGCTAGCTGTTGTCGACGGCCGCTAACCGTAAGCCGGCGTTGTCGGCCCCGGAGCCTCCTGCTAGGCGGCGTGCCTCTACCAGGGAACGTGCCGCTGCGTGTAGTGGCCAGCACCTCAGGGGTATATCGCTGGGCGGCCAGGAAGAACCGAATAGCTTCTTAGGCTAAAGCGTGGGGCTCAACACTAGCCGTGTTAGCTAGCGCAGCCTGGACATGCAACCGCATGTCCCGAAGAAACAGTTCCATGGGGTAGAAGTTGGGTTCTTCCGTACCTAGCAGCTCGTGTATCGTCTCCTTGTAGTCGGAAGGCTTGCTGTCTTCCAGTGCCGAGACAATGCGGGAATGGCGAGCGACGTCCTCAGCCATTCCGCGGGGGGGGGCGCACCGAGCCTCAGTCCGTGTGCCCGTGGCAGCCACGGACGTCTCCAAAAATCTCCGGCATATCGAGAAAAACTGTTTTTTTTGCCATGTTCGGTACAGTCTCGGATACTTCGCGAGACCTATGTCAGGGCAGAGTCCTGCACGGGTCTGATTTTCAAGACCCGCTCCCGCCCCGCACCCGCGACGTGCAATACCGAACCCGCCCCGCTACCCGCACATATTACCAATTAGTTCCGCAACCCGACCCAACCCGTCGGCACAAGATCCGCAACCCGACCCGAACCCGCATATATATGAGCAGTGAAAATGTGCAATTATTATTTCACGCAGTTGCATATTTGTCCCAAAAAGCGTGGGAGGTTGGTTATTCTCTCCATCTAGGATGACACCGAAAGCCTCCAGACGTTGGATTTCTCTCTTGAGGAAGAGTTATTGAAAATGCTGTATTCTCCGCTANCATCAACTGCTCTGTGTTGTTGTTTGTATTGAAGATACGCTATTTTCAGTGTCCAAACACTGAGACAGCCTTCTCTAAAGCCTGGGTGGCTAATAATGCACCTTGGTTTCTCGTCGGTGTCTTCTATCTGGCAGAGTCCTGCACGGGTCTGATTTTCAAGACCCGCTCCCTCAGCCATTCAGAATGTGGTGCGCTCAGCAGCAGATAGATGCACTGCAGAGGTTATGATTATGCTCGGTCCCGCGGAGGAGAGATCTGAGGATTTAAACATTAAACTAAATTATTATTATTTAAATATATTTATTATGCAAAACCCTTAACCCGACCTGCATCATCTTTGTTTTACCCAGAACCGAACCCGGAAAAAAGTGTTTGAAAAAATACCACCCGCGAATCACCTTTTTTGCGGGTCACCCGTCGGGTACCCGCGGATACCCGACCCGATGCAGGACTCTGTGTCAGGGTCACCAATGTAGTGCCGAGAGATAGGAGTCGGAGGCGGTGCAATGATGGTGTAAAAAGGGGACTTTATTGCGGAGCAAATATAGAGATGTTGTTGGGTCGCAGCCCGGGAAGAAGAGAGCGTGAAGTCAGGAGGGCACACAACATATAGTAAACACAAACATGTCCGTGTGGGAACAATAGCCCTACCCCACAGTTCCGTGTGTGAATTCTGACCCAGTGTATTAAAGGTGGTCACCACAACATGAATGAAAATAAAAACATATACTAGAGGATGATGAACAATTTGTCAACAAATAGTGAAAGTATACTTTGCATATTATTCCCAAACTACAGAGAAACAAATTGAAAAAAGACGTAACACCATTTTTGGCATGATATAAATAGCAAAAGTACACTTTATAACGGTGGGCGACAGGTGCAAACGTGCTACAAGGGCCAAAAACATTTCCATTTGGAGTAACGCACTGCAGCTTCAGAAACTATGCTAATATAAAAACACAAACATCAAGATAAAACGAGGTAAAATAGATCTTTATTAATCCCCTTGGTGAAATTCAGGAGTTTAAAGCAGCAACAGAGTGAAAAACAGGACAGTACGGATTCACACAAGGTTAAAAAAAGGTTAAAACAAGATATCAAAACAAGGTAAAACGTTGATGATTTGAACCAACATATATACATTTCGGAGTTCGGATTGATTGATATATTTATTTTATTTTATGTAAGTATGCAGATATGACTGCAGGTCAAATTCATTTGTCATCAAGCGTTTAGGACACTAAATGCGCTCTACAAACGAAACACTGCAAATCAAATGACGCCGCATTGGGCTCTTTGCACCTGTCGGCCACCATACTTAAAGTTTGTAATATAAATAATTATTTCATAATACATCAATGAATACAAAATTAATAAATAAAACAGGAGGGAAGAAGATTAAGGGTAGAGGGTTAGGGTTAGGGTTAAATGAACTGATACTTACAAATTCTCACAATTACCATACCTAGGAACTTATACCGTATTTCAAATAATAGCAGTGGTGGAAGAAGTACTCAGATTTTATACCAAAACAAAAGAAGAACATTAAAAAAATTACACTCTTACAAGTATGAGTCCTGCATTTAAAAAAAATCATATTTAGAAAGTAAAAGTACAAAAGTATTGGCATCAAAATATACTCAAGAATTGTATCAAAAGTAAAAGTACACCGTCAGATATATTTAATTACTCTTATTGATACACTATTGTGTCTATCACAGGTGAATCTAATTTTAAGTACTTTATATACTGCTACTGCATAGGGCTGCTCAATTAATCGTATTTTAATCTCAATTATTACATTACATTACATTTAGCTGACGCTTTTATCCAAAGCGACTTACAATAAGTGCGTTCGACCAACGAATTACAAACTAGAAGAAAACAGAATCCTATAAGTACATCAGGTTTCATAGAGCTAAAACATTTCAAGTGCTACTCAACTGGCTTTAGATAAGCCAGTCCTTTATTAGTATATAAGTGCTTTGTTAGTAATTCTATTGATCGAAGTGGGAGTCGAAAGAGATGAGGTTTTCAGTCTGCGCCGGAAGATGTGCAAGCTTTCTGCCGTCCTGATGTCAATGGGGACCTCATTCCACCATTTTGCAACGATTATGAAAACAACATAATCGAAATAAAACGATTATTTCATTTTCTTTTTAATGATTATTTATTTAAAAAAAATAATATTTTTTTTTATTGGTTTTTCAATTGAATTATACTTAAAGTTCAGGGTGATCAACTGTTAAAAACATACTACACATTTTTTGTTAAATGGATAATCGTTTTTAATAATCGTGATCTCAATTATTGACCCAAATAATCGAGATTATGATTTTTGCCATAATCGAGCAGCCCTACTACTGCATATCTATACCGATACTGATTTTGTACTTATTATTATTTGTTGATTTTTATTTTTGTATTACATTATCTGAACCTGTAAGGTGGCAAGATAAATGTAGTGGAGTAAAAAATACAATATTGGCTTCCAAAATGTAGTGGAATAGAAGTATAAGGTAGCATTAAAAGGAAAATAATCAGAGTAAGTACCTCAAAATTATACTTGTACTTAAGAACAATACTTGAGTAAATGTACCTAATTAAATTCCAACACAGATACATAGTATCAGTGGCGTTTTTATATGTACAAAACTGGTGGGGCACGAACAACTTAGATATGTATAAGCTTCTGGTGCTTTTTTATACACGTAAACAAATAGCTGTAGGCTATCCATGGTTCTGATAGAGGGGGCGAGAAGCCGTGAATGAAGAACACGGAGCAACACTGTCAGCACATACATTTACGTACACAGCGTGGGGATGTCATATTGTAATGCACCTTAGTACATGGAGTAAAGGGCACCATCACAAAGCAATACTTAACAATAACAACAAGTGTAATGCTTCAACATTAGCAGTGTAGTTTTTACAATACACGTTCATTTTGACAGCAGAGAGAGGGGCTAGATCAGAGCTTGCCCCACATCGCTCAACACGGCTCAATGCGACTCAATAGGCACACTGTAGACACTAATCAGCAGACTAAAACAGCAATGTACAGACAAATCAGATGACTAAACATGATCTTAAAATATATTTGAAGATATATTTTTTTGCATATTATTGGAATTATTATTTTAATTGCCCCTAATGACGAGTCGCCACTGCATAGTGTGTACTTTTGTTGTTTTTGTTGATAGTTTTGGTTGTGTATATTATATTCTGTGTAATGCACATAACTTCATGAGGATATTCATGATAACACTAGATGTCAGCACCAGATGATGGGATGATCAAACTGTCAGTCTGTAGTCCAAATAAAATAATGCATGTGCTTGCGTTTACAGTTCTAAGCTGCTCTTGTGATTGACTGTAAGCTGAAGCATGGAGCTGAAACATATGACACTTATTAACTTGCACTTAAGGCCCAGATACACCGGCCAGTCACCTGAGAAGTCGCCGACGCCGACTGTTGCGTCGCCGGGCTCTCCTGCGTATATGCCGACTTCGCGCCCGTTCTGGTATGTTTATATATAAGGAAAACATTAGTTTCCGACCGAAACACGACCTCTGACATAGTAAATCAAAAAGGTTGTACGGTATTCTTAACTGAGGACTCGCGCATTTTTCATAAGTAGTGCTATGCAACAATGTGTGCGTGATGAAAAGATATCAGATGTTCCCTAATTATAGTAAAATCTGCCCCCGGGATAACCGAACAACGTTTAAAGGGAACGGCAGTTTTTATTTATAACAGAAGAAAAGAACAAAAAATCTTTATTCAGAATTTTTGGATTATTATCGTGATAAAAAACAGAAGAAAATAATTTTGTATAAAGTAGAAAGAACAAGATGACAATTCGGGTTAAATGTGTCTTCGCCTAGACTCTTGATATAGACAGTGTCCCCCGAATTTCGGGTCTATGTGGCCGGGGCTTTAGCCGCATTTACCCCTCAGCCGGTTTCGCTACTCGCACCGTGCGGATAAGCCGGGCGTCAGGCACGTCGTCCACACGCGCGGCGGGCAGCCAGCCCAGAAAAGACGGGCTGGACTGCGGAGAAAGAACCGCGGCTAAGTTGTCAACTTAGCCGCAGCCCTTGTTGCGCTGGCTTCTCAGCCTTTTTCCCCTATTGTTGACTAACCGACAAGTCCGATCGCTGCTAGTCCCACGTACTCTTCGCAATTGCCTTCTCCACTCCCTCATTTGTTTACTAAATTTTACCTTCTACCTTGTCTTTGTGTGTGCCTGCCGATAAAGTGCGAGTAGCCACAATTATCTCCGAGGCAAGCAAGTACAAAAGTTACCTGCTCTCACTTTTACTTTCTTTTTTGCGATAAACAACAAACAAATATAGTGCCTCAGACAAAAGAAAGAGGACAGAAGGCCCAACAAAACGGAGAAAACTTACTACTTATGTCGTGGATGATGCGGGCGGACGACATTCCTTCTCCAATAGACGCGTGAGTGCGTATGCGTCAAGTAATGCACGGAGCCGAGCCTAAACGTCC
>NW_011343884.1:130984-133484 GCF_000735185.1 Notothenia coriiceps
TACATGTCTGCCAGTGGGTGAATTTATATTTGGGATCAAACTGTAAAAACATAAAGTCAGACCTATTTTAAGAGCAGCATGAAATGTTTTGGATTCATTTTCACATTAAAGACAAATGAAGAAATTATATTTATTATTATATTATTATAATACGTATTGTGTGCTCACTTCTTCTGCAATGGTTTGATTACACAGGAGTGTAGAATTACCGCTACCACTTCGTATATGGGCATTACAATTTGCGTGACAGTCCTGAATACCATAAAGCATGCACAGTACCTTTTACAACAAGGTATGGAAATTTTTCAAAACCCTATGTCTTTACAAACTATGATTTTGACGGTTGTTTGCTGAGACATTTAAGAACAAAGTAGTAAGTCCTCCTCTGCTCTGCTTGCTGGCTTGTTGCAACAGACTCTGGTCCTTGCTGAGGTCACACCTTCACTGTTATGACAGTTTTGATACAGACCGTCAGGCCGTCCCTGGCCACTTGGGGCCCCAGGCGACATTGTGAGCATGAGGCCCGCCCCCCAACCGACAGGAGTGAAAAAAAATGTTTTGGTTTTTTTTTAAACAAAGTACTTTGCAAATATAATTCCTGTTTATTATTATTATCGACACAGTTACTTTTTTATACTGGTAAATGCTAAATGTGCATGTATGTCGTTCAGTATGCGTTTACAGGTGAATACGTCTGCATTTCCTGCCAAATACTAGCCTCAAAAAGATTAAAATATAATTAATGCAAATAAACTACTTCTACCAGTTATCATAATCATAATCAATTCAATAATATAAATACTATATTATTTTATTATAATATAGTTGTAATATAGTCAAGACAAAACATGCTTATTACATGCTCAAAAACAGATATTTCTTAAATCTGTATTCAAATGTAGTTCCCTCTGTCAGCAATGTATCAACAACTACACACACATTTCTATCAGTATTTCTCTGTGTTGTGGTTGACATGATGATGACTGTTAGGAGTTAAGGTGCGAGGCTGAGCATCACCATGAAATGTGCAAATTGACATAAAAATGAAGAAAAGGGGAAACAATGTGGCTGGGGGGTGCGCGGAGAATTGCGCTGAGAACTGCGCTGAGAACTGCGCACAAGCCGGACTCATACCCCTGCGCGAGGCCCCCTGCGCAATGTGAGGCCCCCTGCACAATGTGAGGCCCCCTGCGCAATGTGAGGCCCCATGCAGCCTGCATGATCGGCCTGTAGGGAGGGATGGCCCTGCAGACCGTAATGGCGCAGAGATGCCCCTGACTCTTGAAAAGGTTAACTGCATGACAAATCCACTAGTGTAACCAAGTTCCTTCCTCTTTTTTAGGCAATCACTAAATGCTCCAAGTAAATTTAGTAAAGGCCTTAATGACAAACTCACACACACCCCTGTCCTTTGGATATGACAAGAATATGAGACTGTTCCCTGGTAGTAACTCAGTTTAATAAATAAATCAAGCGGACAGGGGAGAAAGGGTCTGAAAAGTACCACTTAAACAATTATTACCTCCTTGTTCCGCTGAGGCTTCTACTTAATATTTGATGACTCTTTTCCTTTGCCTCCTCCTCCACCTTCTTGTCCTCCTTCTCTCATGTCTTCATTTTTGCTGTTCCGGCCAATAAAAAGGTCAGCCTCCCTCAGTTGATCTCTGTTATTTAGTGTCAGGGCAGACTTGACTTCCTGAAAAGCGTCACATTTAGATACCAATTCCTGTACTGAGAGCATGGTGTCATATTGACTTTGAGTATATCTCCAAAGAACTCAATTTTGTATATTGTATACAGATTTGCAGTAAAAGCATCAGATTGATTTAAGCTCAATACAAAGAGAGCTCTTCCCTGCATTTGTTTGATCAGTAAATGACACAGAGGAACAAGGAGTTTAAAGCTAAGAGGGTCAATAGTGATTTTGTGATCAGAAGTTCCCAAAGAAAACACATACATCAACATACAGTATTTTCTCTATTTGTGGGTTTCCTGGTTGAAAGCGTTGACCTTCCTGACTTTTCCATCAGGTCAATATATTAAAGTGAATACAAGGGATTGTGGATTCTCTAGTAAGTAACTAGTAAGGTATTATTTTAAGGAACACAGTGAAGAAAACGTTAACATTACTGAAATTCTTACATGATAGGAATTGAACACAGATTAACATATGAGCAAAATAAAAGAACATTACATTTTTCTGATAAAAAAAATTACCTTTCAAGGATCAGGGTGTATGATATAGTGCCATCTAGTGGTGAGGTTGCAGATTGCAAACAACTCAATACCCCTCCCATAACCCCTTCCCCTAAGCATCTCAACTGTATAATTTCTTCTGTCGCTATGAATATATATTTGTCAAAACAAATACTCAAGTTGTCAGTATTTGGTTTTCCAGTATATTACTCGAATAATGTACTCTTATTGGGTCAGGCCCTGATGCATTGCCATAAGTGTATGTGTCAAAACGGGTAACCATCAAGCTGATCCATTATGACAT
>NW_011343884.1:134755-170793 GCF_000735185.1 Notothenia coriiceps
ACTGCTGTCCGACTGCCAAATTCTGGCTGGCTGGTTTTTGAAAGGCATCAACTGACTTTTTGGACAGTGGTGACAGATAACAGGAATCTCTCTCACACTCTCACACACACACACACACACACACACACACACACACACACACACACACACACACACACACACNTTAGAGGTTAACAGTTTTATATAATGTAATAAATAGCCTAATAAATGCAAAAAAAACTGTAGTTTTTGTCTGATATAACAATAAATACAACTTTATTAGCTATCAAGCTATGAAATATGTTTTGCGGCTCCAGACAAAAAATGTTTTGGGAAAAAGGAGCAAAATGGCTCTTTTGGTCAAAAAGATTGCAGACCCCTGTTCTAACCAAAGACTCTAAAACTCTTTAATTACATCATTTGATAATTAAATTGCTGCAATTATCCAGACTTTGTGTCTTATAGTCCGATGTAGTGGCATGAAAGCAGGTGAGTTTATTTGCACGTTGAAGCCCTCGGAGCCAAGGCTCTAGTTAATGTTATTGCTAATGTTACCTATGTTTTTTTTTTTTATATATCAAGAAGAAAAAGAAAGTCAGTCTATTTTTCAGTCTTTAAATCTCATGTTATATTACCCTCGAAGAATGTAGACCACCCTGTAATTTCTAAAAGCAAGCACTTACAGTCTGCTCTTTGAAAGAAAATGGATTTGAGTTTACTTCTCGTTCCCCTTCAACCCACATATATATTATTTTGCATCATGCAGAAGTTCTCCTGTCGTCATTAGATTCAGGGACTCGTCATTTGAAGCTTGGTCACATGAACGAGAAAGAACCAAGGGCATCCTGCCTGCCAGATATTCATAATGAAGAAGTCATTAAAGTTACCTCCATGAAAAATAATTGGTTTCAGCTTTTTGGATCAAAGCTGAAGTAAATACCTTTTTAAAAATAAAATAAAAAATACTTATGTTTGTCTCTATAACTTTAAATGTAATGGCAGTTAAGGACAAATGCCAGCTTATTTGAAATGTATTGACTTTAAGAAGCATTTGCTAATCAGTTTCTGACATTAAGTTCTCCTAGCTACAGAAAAGATCATAAGACAGTCACCTGCTGCACTAGCCAGAAGGCTCTTTGATCTGTGTACTCTCCCTTGCACCCCTGTCTCAAATGAGCCCCTCGTTCAGCCCCCTCTGTGTAGCTGTCCTCCCTCCCTTCCTCCCCCCTCCTGCCGGCTCTCGTTCCCTCCTGTGTGCCTCTGCTCACGTACACACCCTCCTGGAAGGGCATTGTTTGCAGAGTACCAACGTAGAGCCCTTTAAACTCCCTGGATTCAAGGTCAAAAGCAGAAACACACTATACATTTTGGAAAAGAAGCAAAAACTATGGCCTTTGTTGCATTTGTTCACTGGATTTTATTATATTAATGTCACATTGAATCTGTTTACAGCACACTGAACCCCCTGGTATTATTTTAAGTTGGTTTTGGTTGCTTTTTCTGGACACAGGTTGGTGCGCTAACCTTCTCAGCAGCTCCACTGTGTTCGATATGAATGATGCTACAGCTGACAGTTTTTTTTTGTATTCCTCTGGCAAAGGGGGGCTAATAACCGTGTCCCCTGGTGTCAGACCTAAGAGTCTGACAGGGTCTCGCTCTGCTGCGTGGCTAACAAACCAACAGTGTGTTTCACTCACTGCTAAATTGGAACTGACGGAGGGTTAATGTTAATGTGAAGAGCCTGGACGACATGCATGTTTTCCTTCTCCACATGAGTACACAGCTTTTGTTTTGTGTGGATGTGAATTTAGGACTTTTAAAAAATATTCCCATGCACACAGGTCTGTTGTGTGTAAACAAGAACTTTAACTCTCCTCATAACACATACTGTAGATATACTAGCGCTGAGCAATATATCAATGTTAGAATTACTCTAGTGAAGATACACTAACTATGGCGGAGCAATATATCAATGTTAGATATGTATCTTTATATGAGACTATTTTTTGTGCATATATTTTTATTAAAGAATAAATTGCCAACCCTACAATGTAGTGACTATATCACATTAAGGTATTAGATCAGATATTGGTGTTGCGATATGATTTTCTTTAAGTAACCCAGCCATAACACAAACTTCTAAATGGTTTGCTCTGATGGGGGGGAATCTCAAAGCTGGAGTGTGTGCAGGTGCTGCGTCTCCTCTTGACATCGATAAGAGAGAGAGAGGATTGAAGGGGGGGTGGGGTGTTGGCCACCAACCAAATCACTCAGCTGATTGGATGGACTGTGCTGTGGGAAGCAGAGGAGGGGAGTACACCAACAAGGGTGAAGGGAATATAAAGCGGCTGGTGATAGTGATACTGCTGTGGCGGGGGGTTACTTTAATTCAAGTGTAATCTAAAAGGGTCCACAGCTGCAGTCTTTATCTGTGTGTGTGTGTGTGTGTGTGTGTGTGTGTGTGTGTGTGTGTGTGTGTGTGTGTGTGTGTGTGTGTGTGTGTGTGTGTGTGTCTCTCTGCTCTACACATGCCAGGCTGCTCGCTGTCCCTTTAATTTGGCCTAACCCTTTGCCCTGTGGCTGCATGTTTTATTGACTGCAATAACCGGGTCGACGTATCAAGTGTCCTTTTGTTACCCGCCTGGCTAAAGCATGAAGCCACCCTCAGACTTGAATTTAAGTACAGTATTGTGTCATTAATAAGCAGCTTTTTAAACTGTATGAGAACCTTTTTTATATATAAAAGATCAGTAAGATTCAGTACGTGGCAAATCTTTATCATTACCATAGCTTTGTATATTGTTTTTGATAATGAAAATAAATGTTTCTTACAAATATTAACAATAATGTCAAAACACACAAGAACATTCTTCAAAAAATAATTAAATACAAACAACACTACTATTATTATTATTATTATCATTATAAAAACAATACTATACATATGTATACGTTAATAATTTAGTTTTTGGGAGAAGGGGTGGGATTAAATAAGTGTAAACTTCTTCCCACCCCTAGTAGTAATATTTTTGTATATCAATTTGACACTGCCTATTTTTTGTATTGTATAATAATTCTCATGTTAAATGTTTGTATTATTGTTTTACACATTCGAAATAAATCGGATAAAAAAAAAAAAAAGACCACCTACAAAATAAATTCTGCGAGTTTTGACTTCATCACTTCCATACACACAACATTATTTAGTTATGCTTGTAGTGTATTATTGTAAAACCATATTTATGGTTGCCTTTATACTATGAAAATATGGGGCAGGGATGGCAGATATTCTATAAACAAGAGTTAAATTAGTTTACGAGTAACTACATACATTTAGATGCCAGTTTACTATGCACACCTAGCCCTGTAATAAATCCTCTCTTCACGCAGGTTATGATTGTTGTTGAATTGTATTACACAAAACAGAGAGGTGTCTCTGTTATTTAATTTAGCCCTGCTGATATAGATTGGGTGTATTAGTTTTTTCAAGGTGGACCTTAAATACTGTCAAGTGATTGCGCAAAGAACGTAAATATTAAAATCGAGTCTTCTTTTCCAAAGATGTATGTTATTGAATAAAAGAGGTTCTCAATTGTTTTCAGGTATAAAGACCCCTAACAAGACAGAGTATTCTGATGTGACCCTCTTATTTTATTCCCTATTTTTTACACTTCTACAGTCTTAGTGAGAGAAACAAAGGTACACTGTATAAAAACACAAGACATAATTAAATGATAATAGATGAAGATATGCTTAGATTCTAAGAGGTATATATATTTTTTAATTGGAATGTTATCTATAACTTATGTATTTAAAATGTTTGTTTTTATGTGACATTTGTAAGACTTTTTATAGAGTGGTATTTTAAATGAGTGAATCTGAAAACCCAGTCCTCACGGTGAGAATCACTGCTGTATGGTGCATACTGTCAGAGATGATATCGACCTAGATCAGTGCAGACTGAATGCATTAACTTTTCGCAGCTGGAGCTGCTGGTGTTAACAGGTGTGTGTGTGTGTGTGTGTGTGTGTGTGTGTGTGTGTGTGTGTGTGTGTGTGTGTGTGTGTGTGTGTGTGTGTGTGTGTGTGTGTGTGTGTGTGTGTGTGTGTGTGTGTGTGATCTGAAATCTGATCTGTGTGTCGCTTCAGACGGAGGTTACTCTATCCGTGTGACCCTACAACACAGTGAGGAGGCTGGCTCTGTTGTGCTTCTACTGAAAGGCTTTCTGATCAGACAAAAGGTTTGATGCTGGCAGACTTCAGATCTGTTGAAAAATAAATGGGTCTCAGTTACTTGCACGATAAGAGATATTAGAAACTGGCACTAATGGAGTTGCTGGTTTTATTAATAATAATATAACATCTTCTTTGATACAGTTTCATCACAAAACATTTTTCTTAAAGTAGGGCTTCACCAAATGTTTCAACATATTTTCTATTTTAGTATTACTCTTAACCCTTTTGTAGTTTTTAATTGTTTTATTTGTGAGACCGTTGGAAAGACAATTAACCCCATTAACTACTTCTCATATGGAGAGTTGTTTTACAAGTTTCAGTTTCTGTGTTAAAAAAACGAGTCTGCAGTTACTAGTTTGAGAGATGTTGTATGCTGGCATTTTTGACCAATTGTGGGCCTATTGAATGGTAAAACAAAAACGTTCAATGTATTCCTAAAAAGCAAAAGTCAAGCAACGTCTAGTTAAAGTTGTTCACTCGTGTTGCTTGAGAAATGGAGAGACTGAAAACAAAACTGTGGTCACACCATATTGCAGGCTTTGTATGCAGAACTGTATAAGATTGCAATCTTCAATACATACTTATCATAATCACCTGCATTGCTATATTCAATACATTTTTTGTCACCTAGATCCTTTAAACACCCTTTAAACATTCTTGTGGTGGCTATTTGTTTATAAAACTGAAAACAAACCCAAAATCAAAGAGCCGCTAAAGCACCAGGAAGCAAATCTTACACAGGAAAATGTCCATTGTCTAGGCGAGAATTTATTTATTATTTTCTATAAACTACAAAATACAAAGAACACCGGCTTTTATATCTCTTTTCCTGGTAAAGAAAAATAACTTTTCCAGTGTCGAATCACTCTTCCCCATTACATTACATGTCACTTGTTAGACGCTTTTATCCAAAGCGACTTACATAGATTTGGGGTGAAGTGTGTTGCCCAGGCAGGGACACAACGAAATGCTGACTGCAGTGGGGTTTGAACCTGTGCTCCCAACACCAACGCTCTAACCACTGCACCACACGCCTCCACCTCTCTGCAAAAACCAAAACCATAAATAACTACCAAAACGAACTAAAATATGTCACTCAACTTGCTCTTTATATACAGCAATATAATGAACATAACAATGAACAGTTCCAACATCCTAATGACTCTTTTCTCCCCTCTCCTCCTCTTTGCATTCTCCTCTCTAGTTACCTTCTCAGCCAATTAGAGCCTGATGCCCTGGAGGCCTGTGTCCTCTCCCTGAGCCAGCAGGGGGCCTCAGTCCCACAGCGGGACACCCAGCTCTGGGTCAGCCTTCAGCCTGAACCCTCCAGCCCCGTCTCAAGCTGTCCCACCCTGCCTCCCCTCCCTCCTCTCCTCTTCCTTCTCCTCTTTCTCCTCCCTCCTGGCCCCCACAGGCCCACCTGGACTCCCAGTCAGCGTTCTCCCTCCATGAGGGGCAGGGGGAGGCGCTTGGGGCCCTCAGGACGGACCCCCGGCCTCTTCATATTGAAACATCTGAGAGCCTCTGGGACCTGGGACAACCAGCCTGCCACGATGTCTCAACTTTAACAGGTGAGTCACAGAGGAAAAATATCTTTCATTTATATATATATAAATATATATATATTTTTTAAAAATGTAATCAAGATTCCAAGGTGTATTAAGGTAATTTATCTTTAAAAAAGGCCTGTTAGGTATTTAAACATCTTAATTTAATTATGCAAAAGTCCTAGGATTTTATGATTTATTTTTCTTCGACGTTCAAAATAATTGCTCACATTGTTTGGTACAATTGACTGAATGCCTGAAAGAAATATGTGAACATAAATGAGAAGACACTCCTATTGTATTTATGTTTTTGCAAAAACTCTTAAACCCTTAATTAAGAATTTTAATTTATGAGCATTTTGCAAATACCAAGCACAAGAGTTCATTTTATTGTAAAGTTATAAGAAAGGTAGGTTCATAGACCTATCAGTAGAGGGCAGCGTTTCATTGTGGGTCACTATTTGTTGGGACATGTTGTTAATGCCCTTTTTCTCTGTTTGTTTCTCTATCCTCATATAAACCCATACACTCACAAACGTTATCCATATTACACAGACCTTTGTTCCGACCTGCCCGAGTTGGAGATAGTGAGCCTCCTGTCTGAGGGTCAGCCCAGCTACACCCTGCGAGCGGACACGGTGTTCGGATACGACCATGACGACTGGCTGCATACCCCTCTGCTGACACCAATCGTGGCTCTGGGACTCACACACGAGCAGATAGAAGAGACGCTCAAGTACTTCTGTGAGTAGCGTCTTATGTTCACTACCTGATGGAGGGATGTTTCCAAAACACCTTTTGACCTTTTGTCTGTTGTGAGGAAGTCACATGAGATGATCAGTTTACGGCATTTGCTTACAGTGTTCTCATACAAACATCGGTTTGTCATATCACTGCCTTTATACTGCAAACACAAGGTTTCCCTGCTGCTTTTTGTTCACAAAGCCTTAGTTTTGCAAGTTCAAAACCTGTGAAGTTATAAAGTTTGTTGCAAATGTACGTTCAATTTGTTGATGTCTGGCCAAGGACCGCAACGGTTTTGTACAAATGCTTCAACAGATAAAGGATAATTGTGGGAAAGGAATACACAGAGATGACAGATTATTTTACCCAGTTGAGTGAAATTCTCATATGTTTTGAAATTTAGAGAAACAGTAATATTTTTGTTAAAAGACATACAAGTGCACTTTTCATTAACTAGTGAAATAGTTGCATTCCTCATCTCAATAAGGGCTTTTCCTTTCCTTCATTCATATTTTGCCCACAATTAAGGATAAACTTGAGGATGTGTGTGTGTGTTCTCAATGAGTTAGTGAAAGCTCTCCTCCACGCACACACTCCCACGTCTGTGAGTCACAGATGTCAAATGTCACCAAGCCGATTAACCTGAACAGTTTCCACTGCAGCGCTGCAGACGGCACATCCCAGCTGCCGCTCAGAAAGAGTTTGTTTTTAGATGCATAGGTGTCTAGACCTGTGGGGGAATGGGAGATTGTGTGCGTCCTTGCCTTGACTTCTATAAGGCTTGCTTGTATACTGAAGATGTGTGCATGAGGGCTAATTTCTACCATTTATTTGATCCTGTGATCTGCTCTGAGATTTAAATTCAGTGTTGATCAGCTCGACTTGACATTTTAAAGACCCCTATAAGGAATGGATTAGAGTACATACAGCCTAATTTCAAAACAGTTTGACACTTAAATTGCAAAGCCAGTTGAACAGTGGTTTGGTCAGCGACGCATAATATTAAACACACTGTCTGAATGTGCACAATTCTGACATATTTACTCTGCAATGATATTTGACAAGGTTAGGAAACTTTGCTCTGCAGTAACAGAGACTCCGGCTCAACCATGGTAATCTCAATCCATAATCTACTGTAGGGCTGAAGTATTTTCTCCTCTTACAAATATAAACCATATTATATTGTTTATATAACCATATTGTGATTTAGATCAAATGTAGCATGTATGCATTGCCATTTACTGTTTTGTTTGATCAATTCATAATGGCAGGTGTATTTAAGCAGTTTTTTTATGTATCAGTACTCTTAATGACCTTGCCCTTTTTTACTGATAGTATTTCATGCGATTGTACTGCTACTTCCTCATAATGCTAGATAGGCTGTACCAAGCCATGCTACATGTTCTTATCAGGACAGACTGACCCGTGCCAAGCCACAGTGTTTGACATATTTGGTCAGGGGGCATTTGGTTTTGTTCGTTTTTCACAGTACTGTATAGTGGTATAGGTTTTGGAGCATGTAAATAGACTGCAAAGGACTTTCTCTCCCAACTCCCCGCCCATTTCACTCTTTTTAATGTACGTGGCATAATGACATCACTGAAGATATGTTTAGATTATATTATTAGGTACACTTGCGCTTCTATTGGCTAAACACTCCAACATCCACATCGTACTCTACAGGCTAAGAAAGCGGTTGACCAATCACAACAGAGCCGGCCAGCTCACCAATCAGAGCAGACTGGGCTCTAGTTTCAGACAGAGGGTGAAAAGAGGACGCAGAGTTATAAAACCTAATATACACATCTAAGTTGACAAATATGACATGTGGGGTTCCTCAAGGCTCCATCTTGGGGCCTCTTCTCTTTAACATCTTCATGCTACCACTGGCTCAGATAATGAAAAACAACAAAATAAGTTACCATAGCTATGCGAATGACACCCACATTTACATAAGTATTTCACGAGGAGACTATGCTCCAATTCAAACGCTGAGTAAGTGCATTGAACAAATCAATGACTGGATGTGTCAGAACTTTCTCCAATTAAACAAAGATAAAACTGAGGTAATGGTTTTTGGAGCCAAGGCAGAACGTATAAAAGTTAGCGCTGAGCTTCAGTCTGCAATGTTCAAAACAACAGATAAAGCCAGAAATCTAGGTGTAGTCATGGACTCTGACCTGAGTTTCAACAGTCACATTAAAACAGTTACTAAATCAGCCTACTATCACCTAAAGAACATATCTAGGATTAAAAGACTAATGTCAAGCAGGATTTGGAAAAACTTGTCCATGCTTTTATCTTCAGTAGACTGGACTACTGCAATGGTGTCTTCACAGGTCTCACTAAAACATATATTAGAAAGCTGCAGCTAATTCAGAACGCCGCTGCTCGAGTCCTCACTGACACTAATGGCGCGTTTCCACTGCAGCGCGGAGCTCGCTTTTGGTTGCGTTTCCACTTGGCCTAGTACCGGCTAGCGGGTCCTAATTCACAGCTTTTCTGGCCCCATAAAATCGTGGTTCTAGGGCCAGGAACAACCAGGCTGAGTCGGGCTGAGTATGTTAAACTAGAGAGAGAATCGCTGGCAAGGGGGCTACAACTACAACAAGATGAACATATTTGACCGTGATTTAATTGTAATACACGTTTAAAAATTATGCCGAAGTAACAACATACTGATACCGGTTAGTAAAACCATAGAATTAATGCTTTGACAAGTCTGCAGACAGACGGCAGGCGGAAAACCTTTTAAAATGTGTGTTGTCTAAATGGAGATTGNNNNACACACACACACACACACACACACACACACACACACACACACACACACACACACACACACACACACACACACACACACACACACACACACACACACACACACACACACACACACACACACACACACACACACACACACTCACACACTATCTTGGGTAGGTTGGTTTGCCAGAAGAAGTTGTAAGATGTCTAACATTAAACCAAGCATATTCGTCTTACATAAGACACAAACGTATTTGGGACAGGATGTAACAGAAACAGAAAGTCATATATATAAAGTCATATTTAAATAGGGATTACATGTTAAATATAAGAACATTATTTCAAACTAAATATCATTTTTAGACTGTGCAATTTCATTTCATCCCTCTGGCCTCTGTACCTTGTACTAAAATGTCATACAACAAACGCTTAATTGAAGAAAACAAAGGATTGAATCAGCATTACATCATAGCTTTTACTCTGACAGCTATCATACCTCCATCCCTCTTATCTCTTTCTGTTTCAACGGACAAGGAGTGAGTCTATTTGTGGATCTCTGTGTAATATCCTTTGCAAGTCTGCACCACAGGCTGTACAGTGTGAAAACTGAACACTCACAAATACTGTTTTGCTGTTATAAAACTATAAGAAATAAGTAAAACTACTTGTTCTGCTCTTAAATGTTCCCAGTGACCGAGGTAGTATTACCTATAGGTAGACGGAATGACACTAACACCAAAACTCATGAAGTTCCTCTTTGTTTATCTTTTTAACAGTTATTTATTATAACAATATAAGATTTTTCGCAGGCAGCATTTTGAGTTTCAGATAGTGTATATAGGCCGCAGTTTGGAAATGTAGTCCAGTGGTTTCCCACGCAGCGGTCAGTCCACTCCATATTTTTTGTTTTTGTGTTGTTGTTGCTTAAGACTTGGTAAATGTACCCCTTTGGTTCTCTAACAGTTATTTGAATGAAACCATCTGAGAATTTAAGAGGGGAAAGGCCCCAAACAGACAATATAGTCTCAAGCCAATTGGTTGTATTGTATGAGCTCATTTCTTTTAATATGATGTCTAAGTCGATATAGACTACTTTTAAACTCCCCCCTAGGGTTTTCAAGTGGTATTACTGTTGGGGCCATTGTAGCAACGAAAACCTGATCACTTTTTGTTTTTCTCAGAGCCTAGCAACTACCAAAAACACAGGACACACTGCTTTTTGATCTACATTTACAGTGTTTTTTTCACCGTTAGCCATTTCCGATGCAGGGGATTTCAAAAGGGTAACTGTGGATAGCTTTACCGATAGCTACCTGGAAATGAAAAGTGCTTTACTCTTCCTGTTCTAGTTTCACAATTGAGATTTTTCCTTTGTGTCTTAAATTGAGCCGAGAGATTGTACTTATTGGCAGTCAGAGTTGAATAGAAAGTGATGCTTAGGGCACCAATCTTAAAGCTTATTGAGTCATTATTAGCTGTTTCATTGTGCAATCAATACGTAATTTACCTTTGTTTATTGAAAAGGACAACACACATTAATTGACATTTTTGTAAATGTGCCAGTGTAAGCCAGTTGGCTATTCAATTGCAGTCCGTTTGCGACATGTTTTGAAACCATAGCCCTACTGTAAGACAATTAGACACCTTAAAGACAGCAAAAGAAACAAAATAATATATAATGAAAGCAAAACGCATGTAGATCAGGCCTACATTTTTCAAATAAATGAAGTAAACAACTATAGGCTACCCAATTCTCTATTAAAAGAATAGAAGAAGTATTATGTTACTAGAAATACAGGAAGTAGAGGGAAAGGGAAAGTACTGTGCTTTTGCAATTGTAGGCTACTTTGTAGGCAACACTTGAGTAAATGTTGTGGGCTTTTACTTACAAGTGGAGTAGTAGCCAACCTTTATATATTGGTGTATTGATTTGAGGCTTTATTGTCATGTGCACAGTAGCTACAGTGTATATATGACAATGAAAAACTTAAGTCACAGGCTCCTCCAACAATGCAACATGAATATATAATTATAGGACATAAAACAAATAAAACAAATAAATCTAATTGGTAGTTAAGCAGGCTTCAATATCTTAATACCTCCCTCACCGTGCATGCGGTAAGTGTATAAACTAGTGGCTGAACTGAAGGTGTCAGACCTCCTCACCCTGGCTTTGACCCCAGCAGCGCCTCTAATCTGCAGCGAGGAATGAGAGGCATTATTCAACTGCTCACATGAGGAGGAGGCGGAGGAGGAGGGAGGGGAAGTAACGACGTAGTAGCGACTCAGTCAGTCAGGGAACCAAAGTTTCCAGCCACTCAGCCATCACGGTCTCAAACTTTTCTGAAATGCACTCCTCACTCGGCAGCTGCGAAGGGGATTTAAGCGGCGATAGGAGGCCGTGAACTCGGGTGTACTTTCTGCAGGGGCTCGGTCCGACCCGGAGAGTCTGAATATGGGTCAGACTGCTGTGTTAGCGGTGTCTCAGCCTGCGAGCGGTGAGTGTTGTGTGTGTGTGTGTGTGTGTGTGAGTGTGAGAGACAAGAGGGAGGCACGTACACACATTCCGCTATTTGTATGTCAGGATGTCTGCTCATTTCTGCTTTCCTCTTTTAACGTATGTGACGCTTATTTCATGGAAACTTCCTCACAGCTCAACTCAAACAAAGCGCGTTATGGGTTCATGCTAATTGTTGGTTAGCTGGTAGCAGTGGTGGGAAAAGTATTCATATTCTTTACTTGAGTTGAAGTACTAATAAAGTACTAATACCACACTGTAGTCAAAGTCAATTTCAAGAAAAAGTACTGCATCAAGAGTGGTACTTGAGTAAAAGTATTTAAGTACGATGAGGATAATGTAACTTTTAGTTACATAAATATGATGTTGGAGGGTGTAATCCATATCAAATAATCCTACTTTTAAAGCAGTTTGTCAAAATATGGAATAACTAAATAAATCTGGAAAATACATAGAAAACAAAAAATTACGACATTTGTTTCCAAAATGTAGTAGTATAAAATACAAATGTGTGTTTAAGTACAGTCCTTGAGTAAATGCACTTAGTTACTTTCCATCACTGGCTACTAGTGGTGTTGTAAATGAATTAATACGCTCTTGCATCATTATTATCTCTCTTTCTAAATGTATCGCTTGTTGTGTTATCCAACTGTTGTAAAACTGCTGAAATACTCACTGTTAAAGCAGGCTACCTCTGCGTTGTGTAATCAATTAGTTTCTGCTGTGTAATGAAGTGCACTGTTTAGTTTATGTGCGTTTATGTATTTAGCAACCAGTTTCCAAATGAACAGCTTAGTTTGTTTTCCTACTAGAGACCAGACATTGACAAGAGAGCTATCTGAAGCCTGTCTCACTCAATGCAATCTGGGTGGACTTGCATTTAATTCAAAGTCAGGACCCTGTTGACCAACACAACATCACGTTACAATCAACACTACTTATCTCTGTAAATACTCTGTAGCAAAGGTCATCTCTTATAGTTTAAGTTACACACTCATCATTTTTATGTTGTCATCGTGTAAAGGCACTGTAGCTATATGTAGGACTGCAACGAGTACTTATTGTAATATTTATTTTTCTAACCAACACTTAAAGAAAGTACTTAGTTTTACAACTATGATATGAAACAGGAATGCATCATATTTTTATAATTGAACGGATGGATCTACATATAAGGGCTCCAACAAGTTTGTACCTCATTGTTTATTCTGCTGACTATCTTTTCAATTAATTGATTTGAGGTTTTTCCAATAGAATGTCAGAAAATAGTGACAAAAGACCACATCAATTTGAGCAAACACATGGACATGTCTTCAAAATGTCTTGTTTTTTTCCCACCAAAAATCCCCAATGATATCACTTGAACCTTTAATTGTCAAGTAAAAGCATCCTAGTGTTTCAGTTCTACTTGTTATAGTTGTATTATCTCTATTTCTGTCATTATTTCATGTTTTAAACATTAAAGTCGAAATATAAAACAGCTCAGTACACACCACATTAATATGAACCTCTGCTTTAGATGAACAGTTCATCAGTCAGTGTCTAATTAGTTTAATATTTAGAGAACAACACATCAAAGTGTTATCCAATACTCCTTGTTATCGATTGTCCAAGTTTCATTGGCATGAACCCGGTGCTTTCAAAAGATTTTTCCTCATTTGGTGTTATGATGATGGTGGGAGGGAGCGCTATAGTGTGAATAGAAAATGTGTTCAGTTGGATGGAGACCTGATCATTATTCTCCTGATTCAAATGATTATGTTGCTTACTGAAAAATCCCCACATGGTCCGCTTCATCGCTGTTTTACAGCTTTTGATCATATAACATAGCGTTCCCCAGCAAATGGAGTTAATCTGTTGTCATATCTGTCTCTCAGTCTGCAGAGGGAGATTCTGTCATGTGATCAAAGCGCTTGAGCAATAGTATGCCCTGTTGATGTTTGCAGGATAAAGAACTGTATGTACTAATGTATACATCTAAGACAACATCAATCAGAAATTGCCGAAATTCTTTAAGAAAAGCCAACCTGTTTGGATTATGGCTACAACATTACTCCAGTCTGTAACTGAAGTATTAGAATAAAAAAACCTGTGGATGAATCATGAAGCTTATGAAGCCTAAACATATAAAACACAACAGTAGCACATGAGAGTGTGAAAACCTCCACACTTGCAACTCATTTTTTGGCAATCTGTAGTCCTTTGTCTGTCAATGAGCAATAAAAGTGCGCATTTCACATTTGTTAACATTTTTGATGGGAATGCTTTAAGGCAGAGAGACACAGGAAGGGACGAAGGACTCCGGATGAAAACAACACTGAACATTGTTTATGACGCTGTCAGCATTTAGAGTAAATCGCAGACTGTTTTGTAGCTCACTTAAACCAACATGCATAGGAACCTGAGGCTGCAATTAGGAACTATATGCAGTTGCATGGCTGCATTATGGGTTACATTATGAGGCTGTGTTGTGATTTAATTGCTACTCATAGCAGGAGAGGAGAAGGGATTCTGCCATAGTCGTATTGGAAGATCATCAACATAGAAAACGGATATCCTCCTAACGTTAATGACTTATGACGCTGCGATTAAACACTATAAAGCTTCAGTTTCCTGTTCGGTTACTTTATGGTCTGTTACTTAAGCCTAATTCAAGCTGCTACAGTAGGTCCTGTGAGTATCATGAGTTTAACAGTACTGTGCTTCTCTGGCCTGTTGGAGAAAGAGTTGGAAGAAATGACCAAAGTGTTTAAACTTCAGTAAAGCCCAGCGCCCCCCCTCCCTCTGCTCTCGTCCAACACCTCTTTTTGCCTTTTTTTCCTTCCTAGTTTCTGCTTTCTTTCCCACATTTGTTTTGCCCCACCTCTGTTTCCACCTCTCACCTTCTTCTCCTCTTTTTTTGTCTCTTTTTGCCTGTTTTTTTTCTCCCCCTTCCATCCCTCTTCCTCTGTTGGTGACGTCTGGTTCTTCCCTCCCCGGTGACTTGTAGTGAAGGAAGGAAGCCTCTCCCTTTCCCCTCCTCCTCCACACATGTTCCTGCTATAACGTCTAACAAAACAGACAGGATTTGCCAAAATATATATGCACTTCAACCCTAACATTACTTCTGTTCTTCTACATTAATGTAGCTTAAAAGTTAACTTAATACATCCTGTGTGGGACTTCTTCATTGAGTTGTCTGTCGTGCCTCAAGTTGAGTTCCTGATTATCCCACGCATTTCCACAGCTGTGATTTGTCCAAATCCTGACTCACCCTTCTAGCATGACATCGCGAGTCATCTGTTACAAAAATGAAACGCCTCTGTGAAAAAAAGTGTGGAGTCGTGGAGTCGAGTCAGCTGTTTTATTTTGTAATAAAGTCCCTAAGTAACTGAGGTAGACTGAAGCTGCATTTCTTTGATTAAAAGAAGCTGTAGTCAGTATTATATTGCTTCTCTTGAACAGATCTGTCTGGAATGCAGGATTGTAGTAACACTGCAGATGTTTGCAGTTCTTTTTTTTAATACTGGTAATTGACTTGCTGAAGCATATACAAAATATTGTATTATTCAGCTGATCAATAAACTGAAGCTCTTATTTCATCTTGTCTTGTTGCCAGCCTCTTCGCTGAGGTTTACAGTATGTTTAATTTTAATTTGACTTACTGTGGTGAAACTGTAATGTTCAAGTTTGTCTTCCTGAGGCTTTGAGGTTAAGCTCTAGAGTCTATTGTATTCTTTATAAAGCGATCTGTGTACTGATAGTGGCTAATGCAGTTTTTAAAAGTAAAATGTATTTAAATATTGTGATTCTGATGTCCATTGCTTATTAAATATATTTAAATGTGTCTGAAAAATGAACCTAAAAGCTAAAAACTTGTTACCACACAAAATGGGACCTACTTATTTTATATTTAGTAAATGTTTTCTCTCGGCCAATGTATCCAGTTTCCTGGGAATGTAGGCTTAAGAAAATATCCACTTCCTGTAACACATGACACGTGTCAGTCACACATCTTCCCTATCCATTTATTCCAGTAGGATACATTTGGGCCTTTTTGTAAACCGCAAAGGCAATCAAACATGTCATCTGTCGTTTTTGCTTAAAATACTTATAATTACTAATAATAAAAGCAATGAGGCCAATGTCTGTTGATAGAGAGGATTTTCTGCCTATAAAAAGACTGTCTGTTTACTTTCACTATCTCCATCTCTCTCCCCTTCCTATTTGATTTAAAGTCTTAAGTCCATGATAATTGTTATTTTGCCCCTATTTGGTTCCCACTAGAAGTGTTACCGTAATGGTGATGATAATCTCTGTTACTGATTTTCCCATCATTAGCGGCACGAAGCAGCTGCTGAAATGTTCCTATTGTTGCGATTTGATATCAACACAGGAACAGGAAATGACTGTGTGTGTGTGCAAGAGAGCGAATTAAATTGGTGTCAGGGGAGAGCATTTACTGGGCTCTGCACTGCACTTTTCAATGTCTGGTTTTTGTGCTTTTAATTGCCCTGTTGTTTTGTTTGTTTGTTATTTTATGCAGGATTTCACAGTAAATGCGTTGACAACATGAACATTGTGCAGTTAGCATGGCTTAGGGCTGCTCCTTTTTAGTAGATTAGTCCACTGATGTGTTTTTAGTGTTTGTTGATTAGAATTTCTAGTTGATCAATCATATGTTATGATCTTCCACTCTGAAAGTCTTATTTCCAAGAAACTTTTGAGAACCTTTGCCGTAAACACAAGATTTAAAGGGGACCTTGTGCATGACTCTTTTGTGAATCCTGAGAAATGTGGATTGAATCCACTAGGCCTGATCTATATGTCGACAAAATCGTATGAGTTGACTAAGAATTGCTTTATCTAACAACTGCTCTAATTGCTCTTGATATAACAGCCCCACTTTACAACGTTCAATAACATACGTCTCCTGCAGACCACCGAATGCTTTAAAACCATATGGGTACATGTGATATATTCAGGGTGCTCTTACCTGAAAAAGGACATTGATCGGCCTTCAGCAGTCAGAGGCAGATCATCGCTCTCAGCTCAGGTCCATCAGTGGAGTCTAATGAGCAGCAGATGGCCAGCTAAATCTACTGAGAGCCAACCAACAGAGTATTTACTATTGATCCGAAGGCTCCATCAGATGTGAGAACAAATACCGATACGTTCCAAATTGTGTATTTTATTTCCTGCACTTCTACTGGAATCATTCATTTACCTTTTTGGCAAAAGGTGGCCCAACTAATAATTCCTTATAAATGTGTTAAACATCTGGATCATCCGGCCAAACTGCTAAGTGAGTTTCAGCTGTTTTTCTGCTGACTATGTTGCTGCATAAGCCTCTTAGATAGAACTCAGAAAAAACATGCACTGTTGACTTTTCAACCAAACTGTATTATGTTTCTAGCCACCGTTATTGAGAGGGTCATGAGCTGTTGGTCTGGTACATCTTTTACCCATCATCAGCAAACATCTGATTTAGTCACATCACTGTTTCTGTGTATCTGCGCACATGCTTTAACAGCAAGGGTTAAGACTGGCCTGTGAATGAAGCATGAATGAAATGCCTTCCACCATCTCGCTCTCTGAAAAAAATAATAATCTTGGAACATGAATGTGAACGAAAAACATAACAGACATAAGGAGCCAGTCAATTACATATGGTAGGAACATTTCTTTTGCAAGCATCAAGAAAATAAGCACAGTTATAAATCCCAATTTCAAAAAGGAGAAATGTTTAACACATGAATCGCCATAGTTATATATAATAGTGTAAGGTAAGCTATATTGACCCATGCAAGGGTAAAATAGCTGACCTCCAGTATTTTTTCAACAGCTTCTAGCATGCAACATGCCACATCTTAGACCAAACTGTCAGTGGTCAAGTGGCTTTGTCAGTAATGTCTGTGCAATGCTTTGAAAAGACAATATCTGTGGTTCTGTTTTTCAGTTATTATTTGTGTTGTAATTTTCCGGTACACTCAAACACATCTACTGATAACTGACCATATCAGCCACAGGTTTAGACTTCAGTTCAGCTGCTACAGTAACTTGACAATCTTTTAGGGAACACATTTTTGAGGGAGAAAGATTTTTTGAGAAATTGCTCTCAAAGGTATATGTTTGTATACTTTAAAACTTTTTATCCCAGCTGGAGTTTCTACAGTCAGGGGACACGAGTGTTTCAGCAGCAGCTGTTATGTAGCTGAAAAAACAAAAAGCCTCCCTCTGCCTAAATCTGAAGAATCACACACCACCTCTCTTTCCTCTGCACACACACACACACACACACACACACACACACACACACACACACACACACACACACACACACACACACACACACACACACACACACACACACACACACACACACACACACACACACACACACACACACTCTCAGCAGTATTCCAGAGGGTTCACAGGACTTCTAATCAACAGGAAGAGGAGGAGTTGTGGAAGGACAGGGATCTAGCCAAGACACACACACACACACAAACAAACACACACACACACACGGCAAATGTACTGTATAAAGACAGAGTTAGAAACAATATTCCCCCTAACCCGTGAAAGAAGTCATTGATGCAGTAATGTGAAACTACATTGTCAAAAAATAAGAACTAATATATTGAATACATTTCTGCAAGCATTGAGTTTTGTTAAACCAAAGAGGGCTCTTCTCGGACTGAGCAGTTGTTACATTTTAGTGGCATAAATATTTTTTCAGCATTTCACAACAAGAATAATGTTCGGTAAAACAAAAACTTGTTTTGCATCCTATCTTGTTAAACATCTTAAATCCTGTAAGGCAAATCATTTAGCACATAAAAGACGCATTGGTACCTTAATAGCAAAGATCAAGATACCCTGATAAAGTGTGTCATGAGTTACCCTGCGGTTTCCGGAGTGTGTAGTCAGTGTTATGCAGTATGAACGAGTGAAAAGAAGGCTTTGTTTGCTGGAAATTAATCTGGACATATTTAAACCAAGCCTTAGCTGTTAATAGCACAAACTATGTTTTGTTTATTTATACGATAGCATGCGTATTTAAATCCATGCATCACAAGACATGAATGGCATATAGAGAACTGGACTGCATGGTTGTGTTTGTATCACGATCAAAATCAGATGATGGATGTTATATGTTTTTCATTCCTGCATGTGTGTCTTGCAGTTGATGGGTTGGAGAAATCCTCATCCCTGGCCAGCTGTGACGTGGTGGTTGACAGCGCCACAAATACCCAGAATGCCCCTACATCCCGGCAGCAGCGAGGCAAGCTGTCGTCAATAGGACAACTTTTCAAACCCTGGAAGTGGAGAAAGAAGAAGTCAAGTGACAAGTTCCAGGATCTTTCCAAAGGTAGGGTGTCTGTGTGTTTGTTTGAGAGTGTCCATTAAACATTTTGGTGCTCATTTTTGGATTTATGCTCAACATTAAGTGTGAGCAGGAGCAGTTGCTCCCAGAAGGCCTTTAAAAGGAAAATGTGCTTAGTAGCTCTCACTTAATTATTCCTGAAGTGTTGGCTGGGAAAGAAAGAGGGACAAGAGTAAATACAAAAAGCAAACACACACATTTTTCATGGCCGCCAGGTTATGTCTTCTTCATTATTTACACTTAAAGAAGACATGCTGCTCTTTTTTAGGTCCATATTAGTATGTTGTCCCTCTGCTGTGACATGTCTCTATGCTTTAATGTTTAAACGGGTGTTGGACTCCCTATGAGGAACTTTGGGATGTTAGCCTTTGCAGACCGTTTACATGCACACACACCTTTATAACTACCTTTATATTGTAACGACCAGGGCTGCAAGAAGTCACTTTTGTAGAATTACTTTTATGTGATTTGTATTTGTCTTATTTTAATTGTATTCTTATTCTCTGTTTTATTATTTTCTGTGTTATACTTTGTATTCTCATGTTTAAATGCTGTTGTTTAATTGCTGTCTGTGTATTTGTATGGTAACGCACTTTGTAACAGTATGTACAGTATGATTTGAAAGGTGCTCTATAGATAACGTTTTTTATTATTATTATTATGACACAATAATATTATCTTAATAGCTGCACTTCTCAGCTCTCTGTTTCTCCGCTGTGTCTCCGCTGTGAACAGATCTTGTCGTCAACAAGGCCGATTAATTCCTCATGGTCCCATTCTCAAGAGGTTTTAGATAAAAACAGTTTAAGGGTGACAGGTTTGGTTCCTCCTGTGACTCAATGTGTGGTGCTGTCACGTGCATTGAGGATGTGGCGTGGCAGTCACAAGAGGAAAGTCGATGTTGTGCAATGCTTTTGTAGAACTCTGTGTAGTATGTATTGCTTCAGCTATAAGACTAAACAAAGGCTTTGATCTTGTCTTTTATTCAGTTCTAGAGAGAAAAATCTCCACCAGACAAACGAGGGAAGAGCTCATCAAGAAAGGAGTTCTGATTATTGACCAAGGTTTGCCTGATCATTCATTCACATGTTGTTCATTTCATTATTGCAGCGTATCCAAGGTGCAATGTTCAGCTGTATTATCATTATACAATACAGAACACTGTCCTTCACACTTTAAAGTTCAGCTGTCAAATATGAATACAGTTTCCTGTGGCCACTTAAACTGTGTTTGGACTTGCTTTCTACAGGGTTCTTACGGTCATTAAAAACCTGGAAAGGTCATGGAAATTCAAAATGCTAATTCCAGGCCCTGGAAAAGTTATGGAAAACAATATATTCCCAAAGTTCTGGAAAAGTCATGGAAATGTAACTAAAGTTGCATCAAATATAATTTATATTTTATCTAATCGTTGAAATAGTAATACTATAATGATAATAAATACTGTATCGTATAGTAATGAAACGTAAAATGGCATTTAACTGTCGAGGTATTTTGCTGGTGAGAGATTTTAGTTGCTTTAGCCTGTAGAAGCTAGTAAGCCTACTATTAGATAGGCACAACATGTTTCATATGCAGACCTTATTTTCCTGTTCCATGTTAAAATAAACCATTTTCAGTGGTACCGCTGAGAAAGATTCATTGTTTTGGTCTTGGAAAATGAGGTAAAGGTCATGGAGTAGTCATTGAAAATCATTGGTGAAAAAGTGTATAAACCCTGTTTCTAGCATCTCAGTTTCACTGTTAACAATGTTTTACCTTTTCTAGAGGAACCAATCAGCAGTGAAAATCAGAATGGCCATGCCACATCAAGTGTGACATCAGAAGAGGTCAAAGTTGACATTGAGTCTCCAGAAACGGCGCTGGAGGAGCAGGCCACCGGGCCCGCCAGCACTGAAAAGAAAACAGGTAACTAACGGAGGCCAAACGCCAGCTGTTGGTATGTGTCCTGTAATATGAGACTACTTGGAGACTTTACTATAGGAACTCTGTACTAGTTATCCATTGAATTGAGGTTTCATCCTCCAATTCTATCTATAATACCGGAACAACTATCCAAGGAATAACACTTAGAACTAAGCATACATTATACAATATGAAAGCCCCCGATAATCGATATTTTCAAGTTTGTTATACCTGGACACAGAAAAGAAAGAATGGTCGGGGGCAAAATACAAATGAGAAAAGAGCAAGAAAGAAGCTCTTTCTCTTCAGCTTCTATCTATGAAGAACTTTGACACCTGAAGCATAAAAGGCTCCAAGTTCAACTTCAAGGATATGGAGATATTCTGTATTGGTATAAATGTGTCCAGTACAACAAATATAATATTTATAAGTTAGAACTAATTGTTGCAGTTTTTTTTTAGATGTTTGTTGCTTTGAAGTCTTTCCCCCCTCTTTCGGGGAATGCATTTGTACCGGCTGGCAGCATGTTTCTGGCTGATATGAAATCCTCTGTGGGATCTCTGACAGAGTCTAATGTGTTCAGATAGATATTCCCATTATGCAGCAGGCATTGTCAGTCTAAACCCAGCAGCAGCCCTCTGCTAATGCCTCCCTCTCCCTCAGGAGACAGCCACTGTGCTTCTGTCTGATGCTTAAGTGTTGCGCTGTGCTCATTTCAACCCTGTTAGCATTGAGCTCAGAGCCATTTGTTTGTCCATTTGTCGATAAGCAGAAAGGCAAAGGGAACACACACTGCTAATATAGTAACAGAACACACATGCCTTCACGGTGAAGGGTAGGGAAGGTCAATCTGTACATTTTATCTAACATATTTCAAGCTTGATACATCCTTCATTTGTAGCAAAACTACAAGACTAACAGATCAAACATCGTCAGCTCTGTCCTAATCACCTCTTATCTTCCATTCTCTTTCTTTGCTTGACTAAATAACAATTTCTGAATCCGATCTGCATCTTCTTTCTTGCTTTTAATCCCTTTTTTAACCTCTCAAAACCTTCCTGTTTCCACTGATTTGCTCAGAGAGGTCCGCCCCTAAACCCCTCGCCCGGGGAAAGCAGGTGAGACCTCGAGATGTGCAAAAACAAAGACAGCAAAGCGCCACTCTGCCGGCTCCTTCCAAACCTGCGGGTAGCACTGCAGCCATCACCAAGCACAGGGAGGGTGCTCCGGGGAATAAAAAGACTACTAAAACCGCAGGCAAGACAGGCACGTCCACTCAGGCTAAAGCTAACCCGCGGAGCACTAACACCACTAGTCGTGTGATTGGTAAGTTCGGCTAGCTGGGACTGGAGCTAGTTTGCCTGTCAGTGTTCTTGCCTGCTTGCCTCCCTGCATGGAAACTGTGCCTGTTACACTATTAAATAGAATAAAGAGAGCCGTCTGAAACTAGTGAGTCAAGCTTATTGATAGAATTCCCCGTCCCTGCCTCTTGAAACTGTCCTTTTATAACCAGAAGGTATTTCAGGTCAAGTGAGTAAATGTGAGTAAGGGTTTATGATATCTGTTTCTGAGAAAGCAGAAGTGAAAATGTGTTTTTTTTTTTCTCAGCTCTGTACAACCTCACTGTGAGTGTGTGTGTTTGTGTGAGCCAGAGCACATGAGTGTGACTGAGTTCAGTATAGCTTAACATGGCCTCTGTCAAGCTCCTGTGGTTTTGATTGATGGCATGATGCTAGGGCATGATCATCACCCTTCATCCATTTATCCCTTGTGTGTGTGTGTGTGTGTGTGTGTGTGTGTGTGTGTGTGTGTGTGTGTGTGTGTGTGTGTGTGTGTGTGTGTGTGTGTGTGTGTGTGTGTGTGTGTGTGTGTGTGTGTGGCCTAGCATTACTATACTTGTGGGGACTTGTTAGGTTAAGGGTTAGGGTTTGGGTTATGCATGTGTTAGTTATGGTTAAGGTTAGGATAAGTCTCCTGTGTGTGTGTGTGCTTCTGTGTGTGCTACTTGCAGCATGCTTGAACTAAGCAGCCTAGAGTCAGAATATTACATGTGCTTTTCATGCAGTCTTTTCTGAAAACGCATTTGTGCATTTTATTTTTAGTGACTGGAGACGTGTGAAAAAATGTGTTTCACTAGTGTTCTTAGTAATTAAACACCCCTCCTCCTCGGCTTTCACCAACACAGAGCTCCAGTCAGTATTCACTGGATTTGTCAAGGACATACAAATGGCAATGTGAATGTTTTTATAGCCTAAACATCAAAGGTTGCATTTATTAAGTAATCAATAATGATGGATTATGTCCCCATTATGTCACAGCCCTACTTAATGCAATTAAAGTTACTCTTTCATACATATCTGTTCAGTAAATCACCGGTTCTAAGTTTTCCTTTTAGTAAAATGTAGAAACCAAACGATTATATTTCTGCCCATGATTTGTTTGTTTCAGCGCAAGTTTTACAACTTTTTCCCTCGTTCCCCCACCGGAGCCAAGCCTGCAGGCGGCTGTCAGTGAAACACAGACTCCTCCAGCCAACTGAGACAAAAGAAACATTTCCCCAAAGCCCCTTTTCCTCCTTTTTTAATAATAACATTTATATGAACAGTACATTTAAGACAACCGAAACAGTTTTAATGGAAAAAAGAGGACTCAATGTCACATTGTTGGACTTTAAAGTAAATATGTAAGACACAGAATATGTATACACACCAGCAGATATTGAGTTATTTTTACAAAACCTGCACGTTTTCCTGTTGGAGGAAACTGGAACACCTACAGACAAAAAAGTCTAATATTACTCTTCTCTCTTTCTCTTTCTCTTTTGCTCCGGCTTCTTCTCAGACAAATCCACCCAGCCAAAGAAGACAGGATCCACGGCAAAAACCGCCCCCGCCACCACCCCTCGTTCTCGTGCGTCCAAAGACGGTGGATCAGAAACTGGGGGGACCAATGCAAGGAACATCCGGAAATCAAACAGCTCTTCCTCCGTACCTCAAAAGCCCCCCGCAGAGACTCCTAGCACCCCCGGGCAGTTAAAAAGCTCGTCCTTTTCCTCAGAAACCAAGCATGCCTCCTCTAAAGCCTCAGGCAGTAACACAGAGGGATCTCAGGCTGCCTCTCAACCGGCTGGAGAGCCTAAATCTGTTCCCAAATGCTCCACTGCTGGTGAGGAGACACAAAAGGGTGTGGCCTCTGAGTCCACTGCCCAGTCTCCCCATATCAACGGTGCCACAGAGGACACTTCGTTCACTGAAGAAGAGATGGGCAACAACTTACAAGGGGAGAAACGGGGGAGAACAGGAGGGGAGGGAGGAGAGGAAGAAAAGAAGACGGGAGAAACCGAGTCTGCAGTGGATAACAGCCCCAGGTAAAAATGTAGCGAGGCCATGAGAGTTGGTGAAACATTCCTGACATTCGTGTTCTCCGAATGTCAGTTCTGATAATTCCATAGAGCATTGCTGGTCTTAACAGTCAATACTGGCAATATATCAATAGTTTGTTGTGTGCAAATAACTACAAGTATTAACATTTACAGCTTAACATTTCTCAGTATTTGTTTCTTTGTCGTTGCCCGCAGGTCTGCAGAGGGCCAGTCAGAAAGGACACAGGGCCTCACTGTGAACACAGAGAAAGCCGAAGTGACGGTGATCCCCGATCGGCCGAGATACAGCACAACTAGCGACTCTGACTCTGACGGACCAATCCTGTACCGCGATGAGGAGGAAGATGAGGAGGAAGACGAGTACACAACCAGTACGGCATGAGTTTTGTTAAGCATCACACAACAGGAACACAGGAAAACGCCTGTAATACAAACATTTTAGAGAAGCTCCTCGTGACACATCGACTGTCACGTGTAGGGTGCTTGTGTTTGGTATTTCACAAGGATATGCTATCGGTTTTGTAAAAGCAGCGTACAAACTAGAGAGACCCAAGCAGCTCTTGGTTTGAATTACAATTGAAGTGATGGTTTTAAGAGTACACTGACCAGTTTATTAGGCTCCTCTTATATTCCAACAATTCAAAGTTGTTCACCTGAAGTTTGTGATATTAATCAACGTTTTAAGTATCATTAAGGGTTCAGTTGAGCTTTCAACCAGGAAAACAGAACATATTCACTTTGAAGGTGTTGTGATAGTTGATGATAAATGATCAGATTTGTAGCTATAGGCTAATCTGAGCTAGCAGTTGATGTGAAAATGATGCAGGTTTTTTTAAGGCCTTTGATTAGCTCTATGTCTCTGTTCCAGGCCCCCTGGCCATTAAGATCCGCCGACGAGACACCCTGAACATCAAGCTCGGGAACAGACCCAGCCAGAGAGAGCTGGAGGAGAAAAACATTCTGCCGCGGAGCTCTGAGATGGAGAGAAGTGAGTTCCGCCAGATGATTGGCTCCAAACTAGTCAGGTACACACTCACACACTCACCATGCTGTGAAACTGTAGCTAGGTGTGAATTTTCATATTGGATTTGGCAGGGCTTTACGGTAATAAGAGAGACTGTTTTATGGTGTAGTTGTGGGCGGTTTATTAGTTTAAAAAAAAAAAATGTTCTTAAGTTTACTACCAGACGAGGCAGAAAGGCTGGTGGCAAACAGCACTTGGATTAGCAACAAGAAGAGGGTGTGAAATAATAATGTTTTTTCCCAAATGTAACTGTTATAATTGATGTGTATTATTCTGAAGTCAGTGTTATGTTTGAATGATTTCTTATCAGCTGCGTGTAAGGAAGTACGTGAACACAGTTTTCTCTTTTCAGGCGCCTGAGCCAAAGACCCAGCACAGACGAGCTGGAGCAGAGAAACATCCTCAAGCGTGAGTTTCTGAAATACACTATAACAGTGAGGGGTGATGTAATGCAGCTTTTCTAGGGTGTCAACATGTTTAGAAACTTTTTTTTTTTTTAGCTATTGCAATATTATGAACGTAATACATAAAAAAGTACTCTCACAACATACTGTATAATCATCTATCATAGAACTAGCTCAAAATAGAAAAATAAAAATCTGGCAAAATAACTGTTGGGGGATTACAATTAATACAATTATATACCATAAACAGCTAGATTTGATAATAGTGAATAATAAAATGTCCATCCAGTCCTGACTTTATTTTCTGCAAAGCTGTTTTTATGTCAATTTTTCGCACAAATAAAAGGCAGGAATAGCTGATGATTGCAACACCAATATTGTGTGTCCGTATGACATAAAGTTTCATATCTGATAAAGAAAAGATGTTTTAAGTTATAACAGGTTCTGTGGCGTTCCAGCTGTGGCTGCAACAAATTACCAGATACAGACTCGCGTGCTTCATTAAGCAAAGAGATGACACAGATATGCCCGTCTAAATTATGAGTTACAGTCTATTAGAAGCTGTGTCACACTGAGGTCTGTATTATTTCACAGGCTGGATCAAAAGTGAGTTTACGGACTAGTATACTGCGTTAATAAAATTCAAGTTAGTTCAGGTCACTTAGTAAGGCTGCATTTTGCACAATACACACTTACCCTGATAAAATGACTGTCAAATAGTCAATAAATATGTGTTATACTACCAAGCAGGACTTAAATCATTCTGCTAGAGGGTTAGCAGGATTGCTTTATTGGCCAACTTTGCATTTCTGAGACCAAAAAGAAGGCTTTCAGCTAAGTATATTGGGTAATAACTTGTTTTGCTCTTGGCCTATCCAAACCAGCTCAAACTGCTTTTTCTCCTACTAAAGACTGAATATAATATGCTTATTGCTAAGTAGAAAACACACAAAAAATAGCAACCAACAACAATCACCAGTTTGTGTTGGATACAACACATTCAAAGTAAAACTCTGAAACCGTTGATTATATCTAAGGTATGTCCAAACAACTATGGCATAACCCAACAGGTATAACATGACTTTCAAATATATCTGATCATTGTTTTGATCAAGTTTATCCCTTTGAAATGACATGTTATGAACACTATCAGTTATGTGAGGCTGTAACTGAACACATTAAATAAACAACAGCTGCTAAACGGCCAAGAAGTGATACTGATCTACTGACACATCTTCATAACAATATTTTGCAACCAGTTGGTTTGCAACTTCAGTGCATGGCATCCATCTGAAGGTGTTGATACTTACTTGATACTACGTGTTCACAGTGCAACACAGCCCCAGTCTGGTCAACACCAGCAGAATGAGGCCAGCATCTAATGAATGAACATCACTTGAGTTCAGTAAACACATTTCTATGTTAAAACAAATTAGTTTTAGATGATGTAAACATGTAATGGTGTGGAGTGTAATAAAAGTAGCCATCAGAGGATTGGTTGCTCATACAGGAATGGACAAGGGCAGAAATACTCTAATAGGCTGTGAAGTATAAATTATAAATTGTGTCAATTTCGGAGCCAAAGTTTGCCCAAAAAATTATCCCCAGCCTCTGTTGATGGTACAATGCAGTATGGATCCATGCTTCCATGCTGTTTACACCAAATTCTGACCCTACCTTGTGAGTGTAGCAGCAGAAATCAATATTTATGCCCCATTCCCTCATTCTTAATTGGCCAATTGTAGCTTCAGTTTCCTTGTTGTTAGCTGACAGCAGTAACTATCGGTGTGGTCCTCTGCTGCTGTAGCCCATGTGCTTAATGTTTGACATCTTTGTGTTCTCTTCTGCTTTCCTTTGTGATAACACGGTTAATTGAGTCACTGTTGCCTTTGTATCAGCTCAAATCAGTAAAACCTGCTCCTTTGACCTCGTTTTAGACATGCTCAAATCTAGATATTTTCTCTTTGTGTCTGTTAACTTTAGATGTGGTTGTGCGTGAGAACCCATGTAGGTCAAAAGCTTCTGAAATACTCAAAACCAGTTTGTCTGGCACAAACAACCATGCCAATTAGTTTAAATCCTTTTCCCTTCTCTATTCTGATGCTTAGTTTGAGCAGATATTCTCAACCACGCCTTAATGCATTGAGTGATTGAGTGTGAGTGTAAAAAATCCGAATACATATATCTCCTTTAGCTGCTGTTTATGTTCAGGCATCACACCACTCTACAGCCATGGATGGCCACGCTTGTATGGCGAATCACATCTTGCTGTTATAAATAGTAGCAGAGGCTCTTGCAAACACAGTACTGTAGGTGTGAAATGACTCTGTTGCTTCTCTGCGTGCAGAAAAAAATGAATCTGAGGAGCAAGAAGCCAGACAAGAGATTAAAAGGAGACTCTCCAGAAAGGTACTGTAAACACACACAAGTACACACACACACACACACACACACATACACATTACAAAGATCAAATGGACAGGACGGAGACAGTCTATATTTAGCTGCTAATGTGTTTTGCTCCACCTTTTGGCTGATGTGCAGAAAATATGCTTATGTGAACATAACAGCCCTCTAGTGGTCACAAATGGAGCTAACACTTTTGAAACTGTGGAGTATTCTTCCTTTGCAGCTCTTGGTTAAATTAACATATGCTCACATGAAAAAATGTTTACATAATAAATACAGGGCATGACCAGCTTGTTTGACTTTAACTGAGAAGACTGTTCTTGATGTTAATGTGCTTCTTCCTCTGTATGTGTAGCTGAGTGTGAGGCCTACAGTCGCAGAGCTCGTGGCCCGCAGGATCCTGCGTTTCAACGAGTATGTGGAGGTAACGGACGCCAAGGATTATGACCGGCGGGCGGACAAACCCTGGACCCGGCTTACTCCCTCCGACAAGGTGCTTAACTGAATATGCTGCATTGTAAAACCTTGATTTATTGGTTAATAGATGATTACTGTTTCACTTTTTTATGTAAGTATTAGTCCATGTCCATCATTTTTTTAATTGTTAGATTAAGATTTAGATCGGCCTCTTAATGCAACTTTAAGTGGTTAAAGGATGTCACTGCATTGACAAAAGACACTTGAACATTTGCCTTTATGCATTTGTTAAGTATATAATTTCAAAACTGTGGGCATTACTGTTGTAATAAACAACAAATAGGACTCAGAAGAATGTATTCTTATGGAACGGGCTTGGTGTATTAAGATACATGATAAAACTACTAAGATATAAAGTACACACCATATATGTTTGATCACATGCAAGATGAAACATGTGTCAGAAAGAATTGTAGTGCATGCACCATAACTCCTGTTCAAAGGTCCTCATGTCTTGCAAAACCTCATAGAAGGATAAAGGCCCTCAGGGTGGGTCGGAGGGCAGTTTTTATGTCAAGCATGCCCTCTGCTGTTGATGTTAAGAATTACAAATCATACAGAAATCACAACCAATACACCTCCTGATCACTAAACCCTGACAGACGAAAGAGAATGACTGCAACAAGCTCATACATAGTTAGGATTTCATATATAGTTTAATAACACTTAAAGTTGGGGTATGTAATTTATTTCAGAAACACTTTGTGTTATATTCCATGGAATGCTCTTGACATCCCAATAGCAATGAATATCTGAAGTGCTTTGACAAAAAATCCATAAAAAAATGTCATCTGTGGAAGCCGTAGTACTTTCAAAAGCACGACCAATCATCTGAGCCGGCCCGGCTAAAATAACTGGATGGCCTACCTGCCTGTCAGCCTTCCATCTGTGCACAAACTTATCTCGTGCCTTCATTGGTCATGTGCGCGTTCGTGTGTGTTGGAGGAGGGGCTCTGTAAGGAAGTGGCAGATTTTTTCCGGTTGTGTATTTTCAAATTCTAGCGCACTCGAGCTGGTTTCTCCAAAATTACCTACCCCACCTTTAAGAGTTTGTTATTTACTTTCTGAATACAATAGTTCTATATTAAATTATTGATGGTGTTTTATAAAAACAGACAAAATCAAATCAATATATCTAAAAGAAGGAAACACAATGCATCTTTGTTCTGCTGTGTACATTCTCATGTATATTGTTCATGCCAGTACTTATTTACATGTTTACATAGCACTATAAATTGTAGGTAGCTCCCTGGAGTAAAGACTGTATCTGGGCACATTTATGGAAAGTATGCAAAAGAGTTTGAAAGTCCAAATGAGAGGCCACAGACTGGATGGGATTAGAGTAGAAAACACAGCTGTGTATTAGCTTTCTGGATGTGTTGTGAGTGTGTGGGTTAGGGGAACAGGTGGCCTTGTCCTGCTAGGTGCATTTTATCATGTGTGTGTGTGTGTGTGTGTGTGTGTGTGTGTGTGTGTGTGTGTGTGTGTGTGTGTGTGTGTGTGTGTGTGTGTGTGTGTGTGTTCTTCCCTCAGGCTGCTATCCGTAAGGAGCTGAACGAGTTTAAGAGCCGTGAGATGACGGTTCATGAAGACAGCAAACAGTTCACCAGGTACGCCAGCGGTCAATTACCTTCACCATTTAGTCAGGTGTGCCACTAACTCCCGTTCTCAAGCGGCAAACTCTGGGGCAGAGCCGTGAAGCCCATAAGGAGGTGCCACAAACTGCAGTTCATCTATTGGCCGATAGGGGATGGATGCAGAAAGGCGCTATTTCCATAGACCCCCATGTTAAAATGCCCAACTTTACAGCAGAAATAATCATGTTTCTAGCCTGGATCCAAAAAAACATATTCTGGATATACTTAGATTTCCACCTTCCTGACAATGGTTCAGGGAGTTTCTTTTTCACCTCGAGGGACACGTCTCTGCTGTGACTGCTGCTCCTAGCTAAAGTGTGTTACCTGCAAACTATGTAAAATCGAACTTGCATGGCGCGGGAGCACCACAGTGATGCGGGAACATCTGAAACGTAAACATGTTGGAGCCATGATCAGAACAACTGTAACTTACGGTGCTGTTGAGCACCGTAAGTTACGAGAAACTAGACTGATAGCATGTTTTGCGTTTCACATCAAGCTTCTCGTTTATCTAATATGGTTGTTTGCTCAATATTGCATGACAAGTAAGGGATAATGTGCAGCGAAGTGGTCAATGAAAACAAATAAAAACACCTGATCAAGATCCCTGCGCTTTGCGTCGGTCTCTCTGATCATACTGTCGGTGTTTTGTTTTTTTCAATAATGACCGGCTCGCTGCACATTATCCGGCTTAGACACGGCCAAATACTAAACAAACTAACGACTAACTTGACTTATTTTAACTTATTTAAACTATGCCAATTTATTTATTCAGCTATTTCAAAGTCATTGCAAATTTGCTGAAAGTAGCCTAGGTCGGGTTGAGACACTGTGTGCTGTATTTAAGGAGTAAATAATAATAATACTTTATAATGTATTATTATTTATAACGGCTCAGGTCTATTCAAGCAACCTTTTTTTTAGGTTAGTTATCATTGTTGATAATTTGAAAGAACATTGTTTTTTTTCGAGCAACCTAAAGAGACATATTTTTTGTTCAAAACAAGCTGTAGCTTTTGCATATGTTTATAGCCTACAGTTGGGTTGTTTTTGTGTGTTGATGTTATGAAAATGGAAAACCTTTTTTTTGGCGTGTTTTTTATCCGATTAATCGATTAATCGTAGAAATAATCAACAGATTAATCGATTATCAAAATAGTTGTTAGTTGCAGCCCTAGACGTGTTGTGTTGGTGCCTGATGGAGTGCTCATGTAAATATCGGACTTAACTTACCGTCCATGAATGCGGTTTCTTCGGTAAGTGAAATTCAAGCACTTTATTTCTTACTGTTTGCTAACGTGAATGTTTAGACTTGGGTTAGCATTTGAGCGAGAAGAAGCTACATAAGTGCTGACGATGCTATCCGTAGCATCCAAGTTAAAACATAATAGAGAAGTGTTAATCATTAAGAGGGATTGTACTGTAGAACAAAAGGCTTCTGTGTGAGGTAAAATAAGGTCATCCTCGTACATTAGATAGTTAGTTTGCTAGTGAGTTAACGTTACCATCATATTAACGAACAAACCCAAATGTGGTTTTAATAAATTGTACTAATGCTTACTATTTATTTTATTGTAACATTCGAGAAACTCACTTACTGTGGCTGTAGATCGTGAACATGTAACATGTAACATGCCTGCATGTAAGGACGATGAATAGCGTAGTCAGGTCTTCAGGGACAAGGAAATTATTTCTTATACATTGCATTACATTTGTTCTTCCAAGTCAGTCAAATAAAAAGGACCCTGACTAAACTCAATCCAACAGAAGAGAATAAGTTGTATTGTTTGCATGTACATAAGCTTGTAACCAACACGTTACTTTACATATATCTGTTTGTTTTAAGTCTCCTCTAGGTGATCCAGACAGGCTGGACCAGAGAGTGAGACAGAAGTGGACTTCAGCACATACTCCAAGGTACAAATACCCTTTTTTCATACTGTACAAAGAATCGAGAAACATTTTAAAAAGATGAAGTATTGACTATAATACACTGATATACATTCCATTCAACTTTACCTCATGCTAGATCACCTACACATCAATGAAGTTGAAGGTTCTTTGCATGCAAAAGGTTACATTTTAGATGCTAACAAGCAACATTACTTTTGTCAACTTTCTTATTTCAATGTATTGAAGGCAAAAATGATTTAACACATGGTAAGAATTGCTACTATTTATCTCTTTATATTGTGTATATGTGGTAAAATTGATTATTTCAGTGAGACAGCCGAACAGAGCAAGAAACTACAGTTGCACTAAGTTTTGATAACAATTAAATATTATTTTGATAATAAAATATATTTCAATGTTGATGAACTTCATACTGTTCATTCATAATCTGATTATCTTTGTAGCTCACTGTTGAAATAAAAAACGAAGATATCTTAACACACAAACACACCTCTTTCATAGATAAAACACTTGCTCTGCAATAATGTCATGTTTTGTGTTTCTTGTAATTTCTCTTAGGAAAGGACACGACTGCCTCACCACTTTCTCCTTCTCCGAGGGTCAAGAAGAACATCCACGAGGAAAATGAATCCTGGTCCTCCTCGCAGAGGAAAGCCCTCTCCGGCACAGACAGGACGTCCATCACACTGAGGTTTCTCCCTGAAGTCCCTGCAGCTCTCTGGACACCACGCTGTCTCAATCCGTTCACACTGTGAATATGAGAGGGGAACAAATGAGTGTAACAAATGCTTGGACAATAACAAATGTAAAGTTAGCTGTTGAGTTGCTCAGTCTTTTTAGATTGTCAATACTAATAATATCTCATGTCTGAAGGTTTCATTTAAAAGAAGAGTCACCTGAAAATAAAGATTGGTCTTTCAATACATTCTGTTGATTTTGACTTTTTGCTTCGGGCTTCACAGCAACCCTGCAGAAACTGATGGGTGACGTCACGGACACTACATACATCTATACATATACAGTCTATGCTCCTGCTTCATTAGTAATTTATCACCGTCAATCCTACTGTTTTATTAGATCACATTGATCAATATTTATACAACTCTTGTCCTCAGAAGACATTTCCTCCAACAGTAAAGTCATGATGATATACACACCTGCACCTGCTGCTCCAGTTCATTAGCCTCCGCCATTGATTGCCAATAAAGTGCAGTTTCACGCTCTCGTATGTTATTAAATCTGTGTGGCAGAGGGATTCAATCCACCAGTAAAAAGTGATACACATTTGAGTCTAATATATTTTTCCAAATGAACTACACTCTGTTTGACTCAAATCAGTTAATATGGTGGCTTTAGCTTGAGTAGAAGATGCTCAAGATGTGTTACATTGCATAGTTCTTGTTTCGCCAATGTCTTTTGAACAAATATTTTGAGCGTGAAAGTCCTAAAGAACAGCTTTTCAATACAAAAATAGAATACAAACACTTAACATTATCCTGTTTATATTTCTATTATCCAAACTGTTTACCTTATATTGTATATCATTTATTTGGGATTTTCACCCTAATGTTCTATTATTATGTTGCACTTTCCCCCCTTTTTTTTATTGCAACTGCTGCACATCAATGTCCCCAAGGGATAAACACAATATAATCTTACCATATCTTTTGTATTCCATAATATTAAGTGAAACCAATATCACCTTCATCTATTCCTGCAGAATCTAAATCATTCATCTTCATCACAAAAAAATCATCACATCAGACCATTTTCATTCTCTAGTCTAAAGCAATACACTGCAGCACACGATACTTTGAAATCTGTGAAGGCAGGTGTTTAAGAAGTGTTTCTGTGCCTGGTAAAAATCCATATCAGATGAAATTGCGGCAGCAGTAGATCATTGAATGTATTACTGGATTATTAAACGCTGTGCAGGTTCTTATTTTTCTGCTTTTTAAACACCTGCTAAATAATTGTTCTCGATGTGGTTCAGGGCTTTCACTTAAAACAACTTTATGGGAAGATTAATAACAAACCATATACGTGCAATTTGATTGCAACCCATAAAACCCTAAATGAATATCTCTGCGTTGACATCAACTAAAAATGTAATTTTAAACTGTATGTGTGTTGTTTTTTCATGAACTAAGACTGTGTGTTTGTGTATTGTTTTTTTCTCCAGATTCCATCGGCCCTAAGTGCTCTCCCTGCCAGTTGGACGTCAGCAGCACTAGCTCTCGTGCACGGCTCCCTGCAGGACAGCTCACTCTGCTTGGGGACCCTCGTCCACCTGATGTTATGTACTTCTGTCTTTAGTGACGGCTACAGGTGTGTCTTAAGGCCTCGGCCATCATGGACACCAGTGAAACATTTGCACATATCTACAGTCAGAAGACCAGTAGAGTGTATAGCGCTCGGATTAGATTATTTATTGTAGATAGCCAAAACCTGCTAGTATGTTTTTGTTTCACTTCAGGATTTGTCATGAGAAGTCCCAGGGGGGGAACTGATGAACCTCTTAGCAGTGAATGTGGCTTAATTGTACTCAATGGTTTGTGTATTGGCCGCGGTATGCCTTGTCACAAAGCTACCAAATGTCCATATAAGGACATCCTCACAGAGCAGGAAACGGCAGTGATTGGGTGTTTGTGTGCTGATGTCAGTGCCTTTGTCATAGATCAGAGGGAAGGAAAGGGCCTCTTGGTGCTGTATCTGAAATACTGCAGTTCAATTCATAGACATATTTAAAGTATATGGCCACTAGAGGGCATTATATCATAAGAGTTATAGAGAGTGAGGATGAAGATGTGTATATAGATGAAGAATAATCTGCGAGTGTTATATTTATAATGGCTAAAGATGACGGGTTGCTCGGCACCTGAGGCCCTCACAGTGAAGTGCAATGGAAATGACTCCGGCTCTGGCCAATGGTAATCCCTCAGCAGTCCTCCTGATGATACACACTGATCATGTACCATCATATTTATTGTATTGAGTATTTTAGTGCCTGGTCACAAAGTGCTCGACTTGCTGTTGGATCCACTTTAAGCTTTTACCTCCAAAGAAAAAGCAGACATTTTTAAATGTTGATTCTTCTCATTTCAGTGATTTCATCTGGCAGATTCCCTTTGATGGTTTTATGAATAGAGAAACGATGCTCAGAGTTTCACCTCTGAAGCAAAGAACAGTCCTCTCAAAGAAGTACTTTATTTTCCATTTCCTCGAACATGCTTTTGCATTTAAGCTGTCAGCCCGCGGTAGATACGCAGGAGATTTCCTCACAAGTGGTCCTTTTTCAATCTTGTCCTTACATGCACCTTGTATCCAGCGCTGAAGATGTGTTTGATTCTATTTCAAACCAGAACAACTGTTTAACTTTGGGAAATAGACTAGAGGTGAAACAATCGATACATTTTGCAAAACTAAGTCATTTCAGTCAGATTTTAAGCAACGCTGCCAAGAAATTGCTACAGAGATTGTCGTTTAACCCTAAACGACATCGAACTGAATACTGGTTGGTTTTTCAGTATTTAGCATATTTTTCTGATGATTTATAGATGAAAGATTTACATTACATTACAATAAGTGCATTCGACCAAGAAGATACAAACTAGAAGAAAACAGAATCATATAAGTACATCAGGTTTCATAGAGCCAAAACATGTCAAGTGCTACTCAGCTTTAGATAAGCCAGTCCTTTGTTAGTATATAAGTGCTTTGTTAGTCAT
>NW_011343884.1:170836-199925 GCF_000735185.1 Notothenia coriiceps
AAGATGTGTAGGCTTCCTGCTGTCCTGATGTCAATGGGGAGCTCATTCCACCATTTTGGAGCCAGGATAGCAAACCAACGTGTTTTTAATTGAATCATATTTCTTGAGAAAATAATCAGCAAATACATTGTCAGTCAAAATCATTGTTCCAGTGATGAAAGGCACTTGTTCACTTTCTTGCTTTGTGTTGGATAAGAAGATCGATTCCACTAGCATGTGATTAGCTTAGTTTAGCTTAGCATGAACACTGGGAGCAGGGGGAATGGTAAAGGTGATGGTAGACTTTTTTCTTTATCACAGAGCATGAGAGTGGTATTAATCTTCTCATCTAACTCCTGGCAAATAATGTGAATGTTAGCTTATCGCCAAATGTTAAACTATTCCTTTAATTTCACATTTAAGGTCAAATATAATGTCTCTGTGTTGTAGTTATCTAAGCAGTCATTGTGGAGATTAGTAAACGGCTCTATGTATTATTAATGGGATTTCCTTTTGCACTCTTAAAAAGAAGACTCTCTTACATCTAAATTGATATTTAGTGTGAGGAGTTGAAATATAAAGATGTCATGCTTTAATGTTCCCCTTCGGTGCAATTTAAGATGTTCTGCTTAAGGTGTGTGTTGAAGCAAAATGCAAAAGGTCAATTAATAATGATTTTATTGTTGTGTGTGAAAGCCAGAATGTTTGCTGAGCTTACGCAAAAAGAAAGTTGGTGTAGAAACACAGATAATCTGAATTTATAACTTGCTCTCAGATGTATTTTAAGGAATAATTTGAGAAGCAAAACAAACAAAAAGTGATTTTCTCCCCAGCACATTGAACTGTCAAGGAGATATTTTTGCTGAATAGTGATTGACAGATTGAGCTTGCTGACGTCCAAAGGCGTGTGTTCTCACAATAGACCACAGAACCCAACATGACCCGTCATTATTCACAATAGTAACTGAAAAGGAAACATTTCTTCTTTGTGCTTCTGAATCTGTGCGGAGGTTGTCTCATGAAATGATGTACAGTGATGGAAAACAACCAACAGTATTCCTTCATGTCAATGTCTATGTTGTTATATATATTGATTATTTTGTACATAATGTATATCGAGCATGTGCATACATTGAAATCACTTTTACTACCAGTATGATACAATATAACATGTACATGTTTTAAGCTCTGATTTTAATGGTCTTATTTTTTATTATCCCCAGACAATAATAATGAAATCAACAGTTCCCTTCATACAGAGAACAGTTAATTCAAGGACTGCCCTGTTTCCAGACCTTCCTGTTTCCTAAATAGATCACTGACAAATCATCTTTCACTGCTTATTTCCTAGTCTGTTCCACCTCCACTTCAACTTTAGTCAGCAGGTGCAGTGCAGTAGGTTTTTGATGGATGAAGACTCAGTTGAAAATCAATTTATTATCCGTTCCGGACTTCAAGTTGGATTTATTTCTTCCGATAACCTTAGGTCACCTTGCACAAAGTAGGATATGAAAATGTAAACTACATTGGCTTGGGCACAGTTAATTTGGTTGTCTGCACATAGTGTGAAATGAGCTTCTTTATGTACCGTGTACTAATGCTGAGTCCGAACCGCAGAGGCGCGGGTTCGACTCCCACCCTCGACCCTTTGCTGCATATAGTCCCCTCCAAATCTCCCATACCTCTTTAGCTATGCTATATATAAAGGAAACAGCGTCCAGAAACATATCTTAAGAGACATATATCAGCCTCTTGTGTATACAGTTGAACATAATACAGCAAATACTGTAAAAAAATAAATAACGCTTTAGATACAATCAAAAGTCTTACTTGGAAAGCTTCGATCCAGTCAATGCTTAGTAAACATGAATATGCTGCTTGCATCTGGTGTTGTCTATTTTATTACACAGGTGACTTTTTAACACAGTGGAGTGCTGGTCTGGGCTGTCACCATATAGGGGCCCTTTTTATTCTGTTCACCGATGCACACATCCATACTTTAGTATAGAATTAGGTATTGCGTCTACCGTGGACGAGCATTGACAGATGGTTGAACCAGACAGTATTAATCACAAGGAGCGAGTCCTGTCAAACGTTTATGACTGCAGTCTGTCTCATCTCATCTTAAATGAAGCTTTAAGGTAAACACAATTAACCTTATTGAGACCAAATCAAAGTTTTAGCACACCACGCAGCCCTTGCATTGTTGATAATGTGAAATTAAAGATGCAAACAAAGAATTCCTGCCATTAGATTTAAAATATTTCTCTAAAATTCCAGTTGAGGTGTTTTAAACATCCACCAACAAACTTCTCCCAGGTGCTGCTGTTTATTTGCAGTACCGTAAAACTCCCACCAGTTCATGAACATGTTTACATTTGAGGATGTCTGCTCTTGTGATGGTTCTTGAGGCTTCCTTTATCACATTCACAAATCAAATCACAGAGCCATAATCTGACTGCCAAAAGCCTTTAATCGTCAACATGTTATTGTATCTTCATCTTGTGCGATTCCCAGGAAGGTGCAGTGATTTGCTGGAGATTCACAAGTGTCAGTCACAATGTTAAACCTCCAATTTGAAAAACAGCCATTGAAATGCATTGATTTTTTTCTTTTATGATCTGTGAAGTCAAAGAATGATGTCATATATCCCCAACACAGCCATTGTTATGTCCAGACTGTGTATATTGTTTTTGTATATAAAGAATCATTGAAAAACATTGATTTTGTCAGCCTGTTTTTTTTCTCGTCACATGAGCAGTTTTACCTTTTATCAATGAAGTAATAGAAGACAGTGAGTAAAAATAGGATGCATACAGCACATGCAGGACCACCTTAGCTGGATCTCTTATGATCCTGAGTTTTTAAAATGCTTTTGACTAGTGATTGCCTTGAAGTAAACCTTTAAACTGCATGCTGGTTTTGATTTTATAGTTTGATAAGTGAGATCAACTAATGGTTAAATGTTAAAACATATTATTTTGAAGTAGATGTTTTTGCTATTATGCATCTGTGATTTATGTGTGTTCATTATTGTGCTTTTGACAACAGATGATCAAACACTGATGAGAGATGATTTTTTATTATGATTGGCTGAGCAATCATTGTGATTGAATGTTTCAGTCTTATTCTACTTTGTGATGTAATTGATGTTGTGTAAGAACACACTCAAGTCTGAAGACGCCTATTGATTTAAGAATTGACCAAATTATTATTAGACTAATGTTTTCAGGTTATCAAAGATGATAAAAAGGGAGGAACTGTCAAAGAATATTTCTGTCTTTACTTTAGATATTTAACCTATTCTGTGTGTTGATGTTTACGACCAAACCCTGGCTCTGTTATCTCTCTTAAGGAATGGGAGGCTCCAGCTATCTTGATAAACCAGTTCAATTATCGGTCACGAAATGGTTTACGACTTTGAGAACGCTGGCTTTCTAAGCTCCACAGATGTGAGAGACATCTCCTGTGTCTCCAGATGTTTACACCTCCCCCAATATGCTCATTAACTCTCTGTAAACTAGTTAAAAGGTCTATCGAGAGATACGTTGGTCAGAATTGACATGACAACCCACCCGTGCAGTCAGAACCTTTTGTTGCTGTGACTTGTGATATGAATTCTCCGGCCGTTGACTTGTAATAAACATCATTGTTTCCACACCAAATCTCCAACTCTCCTCGTGTCTCTCTGAGTCCTGACTCTCCATTGCTGCAGAAGTTTCCCTTACAAATGTCAGAATTTTTTTTTATTGCATTGATCACTCTGCACTCCTTTTAGAGCAGGTTTTAGGAGGCACATTTCCTAATTCAATATTCAGAGCCATGAAATGGAAAGACAGTGTCAGAAGGGTTTTTCTTTAAATACATCATTCCTTTCAGATTTCCTAAAATAATTAAAAAGGGAGCCAATTTTTGGGATTTCCACTTGTATCACAAGGACGGCTGTAAAACATCTTAAGAGCCCATTTAGAAACTCATTAGTGGAGCAATTAGTGTCAATTAAGCCTTTCTAGGATATTAGATTTTTTTCTTTAATGAAGAAAGCCTTTAACTCAATCTCTTCTCATCACCTTCCATGTACTCAGTATTTGAATAATTGTGGAGGATGACACTGTAATTATCCTGAGAAATCTGTCTTGAACATTGCTGTACCTTTTGGCTCTCATTGAGTTTCTACTTGGGTTACAAAAGGACGTATGATTCTCCCCAAGAGAGGAGACACATGGATTTTCTTTTCCGCCAAGGAAGCGGTCTGGCTCAGAGGAATATGGATTGTTGTTCAGTCTACCACTTTGGTCCAGAGAGAAATGGTTAGAGAGAAGTTCATTGTTCCAGAAGGATGAACCCCTAAAGACTCGTGAAGTGATCCTCTAAACTTTCATCCAGTGTCATCACAAAAACTACATCTGTGGTTCTGAGTAAAATGCTTTCACTATTAGATAGATTGCTATTAAGTTTGGTAGCCTGTATAGACATTTCATGATGTATTGTACAAAATGTTTCAAAAAATACCAATCATGTAAAACAATATGTATTTGTGCAATCCTTTGACTGAAAACCTGCAAAACGAATGACTTTCTCTTATAAATAGCTTTATAGTATAGCTTGACATGCTTTACATCATCCAGTGCAAATTAGCAAATGCTAGCTAAACCTGCTACTTACTTTCTACTTGAATTTGTAGGCCTACGTCTGTACATTTCTTAAATTCTTGAAATACAATTTTCACTCCTTTTAGTTTATTATAGTGTTCTATTCTCTTTGTCTCTATCTATACTTTGCTGTAACACCCTTCATTTCCCCTTTGTGGGACGAATAAAGGTATTCTGATAAGACACGTTGAATCTTGTCATTGTTAGCATCCGTTAGCATTTAGCTCAAAGCACTTGTGTGTTTCTGTACAGCCTCACAGAGCCCGGACATGTCTGTAGATTCTTGTGTAAATTATTTATAGTCTTTCTTTATGTCCCATTGATAAATGTCATGTATCCAATTACACTGTCTGCTGCAGTTAAAACAACATAAACAAAATGAATTTGTTAGTCTGCTCATGCTTCTCCACTTGTCTTTTCGCCCGTGTGGCTGAGTAGCCTATATTGAAAATAAAATAATAAAATATGTTTGAAGCTGTTATACACATCAATTGAATATGAATTATGCAACATAAGACAATTCCAGTCACTAATACTGTAGCTGCTTCCAAAACAGGGACTCATTCATTCAAATGTGTTTTCAGCAAACCAATTTGCGTATACAATGTGACAGGACTGAGACTCTATTCTGCTGTGCCATTAAAACGACATGTTCCTAAATAGATTGTGAAGTCCCATGCTTGGCATCTTAATGCGTATGCTGCAGACAGCTCCAAACCTATTTCGGTTTGTATGGGAGCATCTATGACAATTAAAGTATCAAAGTACCAGCCTATCTATTCAGTGTCATTCAGAGGACTAGTCGGAGCCTGCCAGCTTTTTAAGAGCATGCAGTCGTAATGGAGTTGGTTCTGAAGAAGAAAATGGAAGAGATTGAAGGAGACAAGAGACCATGAATGTATAATAAGACAGGGAGATTGGTAAAGAGAGGTGGTGGGAAATCAGAGTCAAAGACTTGAATTGCCAGCAGGGATATTCAACTTATCTGGTAACCTGCTGGCTTTGGAATTGATTGTACAGAACATAGTGCTACGGTGTGTCAATGAGAGAAAACGTGTTGATTAAAGTTATTACTTTTCTCACCTGAACACACTATTCCATTAAATCCTCAACTTTATCTCGCTGCTGTTTACCGATCTGAACTCTGCACATAGACCTTAAATCCAAATTGGGCTCTTTTTTTTATAAAGTAATAAACAGCCAATCTCCTCCAAAAGTTTCCTCTTTTAATCCCCCAAGAGTCGGAAGCTGCAAAACACACACACACACACACACACACACACACACACACACACACACACACACACACACACACACACACACACAAGCACTAACACACCCAAGGTAATGAAGTTCCCCAGGCAGAGTGGAAAGGCAGTTTGGTTTCTGGCACACTGCCTGGTGATCTCGACTGTAATGCAGGACTTCTACTCGAATGGAAAATGGAGTGGATATAAATCATCAGTTAAATATCACACAAGGTAACGAAAAGTGTGATGGATGGAGAAAACAGGTGGGTGAGAAGGGCAGAGATAATTTAATTGTGGGAGCAATCATATTGGACAAGGGTGAATGTATTTCCTGGACCTTTTCAACCAATGTCTTGTGTAATCAGAGCCTATCACTAATTCAGCGACTATTAAAAATGCAAACATGCACCAATGCCCATGAATGTATTGTTCTAACTATGGCTTTTAAAGGGCCATGTGAGTGGATGACATTAATTGCTTGAACCATAAAGAAGCTGTGGGGTTCACAGAGGGGAGTGATAATGAACTGCTATGTGAGAGGATATCGATCCAGTGGGTGTTGGGCTGTCAGGTGTTAAAGCATGTAACCTGAGTACTCGTGTGGAGAAGCCTCTTCACCAAGCTAGTACTGTTAGACTACTTCAAATGGAGCATTTCATTATTGGAAGTGTTGGAAGAAGTACGTGAAATACTGTGTAGGTTATTAGTACAGTACTGCTGCATTATGCCATATCAGCTTATCATGTGTTTTTATATATGTACAAAGTCACTGAGTGTTAAAATAGATGTAGTGGAGTAAACAAATACAATATTTGCCTCAAAAATTAAGTATGGAAATACTCAAGTAAAGAATATGTACGAATGTCAACAAAAGTAGATATACTTAATTACTTTCAACCACGGCTTATTCATCGTTTACGGTGTGTTTGGGTCATAACTCCAAAAGCAGAAGGATGAAAAAACAATAATGAGATTGAAATGTTTAGCCACATTTCTTCTGGTTCATGTTTCCTTTACAGCTGCTGTACTATCCTTCTAGTTGTATTCCTTTTTTGTTGTTGTAGATTTGGATCAACACCTTCATAACCTTCAAGTACACACTGAGGGAAAACAAAAGAACATTTGATTCCATTATTATTAGGGTCCATCCATCAGCTAGTGTCCCTAGTGGGTATTTATAGCTGCATTTGACATGTGATCATTAAGTTCCAGGAATTGCAAACAGTTTTACCTTCAAATATAGGATGTGTATTATGGTTGTATAAAACTTTTTTATTTCCCTGTTGAAGTCTTTGTGAAGTGACTATAAATACGGCAAAATATTTATGGTCATTGTAAGGTCTCCAGAAGGAATAAACAACACTTAACGAGCGGTTTCACCTACTCTTCATTTCCCTCTGCTGCGGGAAAAAAAAGATTTACACCGTTTTTTATTGCTTTTGATACAGAAATATATCACATACCACAGAAACATTTCTTACCACTGCAAAATACACCTATGAGTTCTTTCTCAGGCTGAAAGCTGCAGGGGTGAGAAATTGAGACGTGTTTCTGATACAATCATTTCTTTTTGTGAATTTATCAATGGTTCGACACAATATTTTCCCCTGAACAACATGCAAATAAAAGAAAGGTGTGCAGAAAGGTCTCTGTCAGATTGCCTCACTTACAGAGTGCATGTTGTGGCAGTGAGAGCCTATAATTAAAGTACACCCACCTGCAAGCCACATTCCCATTAAAAAGTCCATCTCAAATGATGTCGCTGGAAACTGAGGCGTCTCTTTATGTGTCAGTTATGTGAGTGTTTAATGTGGGAGTGTGGCGGCACACAGACAGAGCTCTCGCTGCTTTCATGCCTGACTTGGCAGCACTGACTTCACGACTCTCACAGTGTGGACAGATGGCAAGGACTTACCCCACTAAGCAACCCTCCAACAAACACACACAGACGAGATGCACCACACAGGAACTTCCTTGGCACCCACTGACTTGTCTCTCAATCCAACAATGAGTCATGCATAGCATCCTCTCCAAAGCAAGGTGCTGTGTTTGTGTGTGAATGTAGCCCGCAGTATGCTTTGATGATTCACCTGAAGTCAGCGAGACAAATCTCAGCCCCTGCTGCTCTTTTCTGGACCTCAGTATAAACAAGAGTCATTGTACCGACTGCAACTTCAAACATCTATTATATTTCAACAACCCTGAGACCATTTGCATTATAACAGCCTTCTGTCATGACTGGTAGCATATTAAACTCCTGTTCAAAGGGACTGATTCAAATTCAACACTGAACCAATTTTCTTCTTTCACGCTGTGACTGCTCAAACAGAAGATAATTTGCACTTTGGGATCTAATTGCCATCACTTGCTCTACAGATATGTAAATTCAGTACGAGACCAGGCAATGAGAAGCTCTATTCACCACTGACATCGTGTATAATCAGCCATCTCTTCAAATTACGTTCCTTGAAATTTGTTTCTGGATTTGAGTGACATAAGAATCTCCATGGAAATAAACAATCGCATGTTTATCACGTTGCAACTTCAGATTACAATCAGAAATATAATGACAGCAATGCATGTCAGGATGTGTGTTTATGTCATGCACAGCTGATCTGTGGGCATTATCATGTGGGTGGATGATTGGGTACAGAAATGTGAGAGACTGTGTAGGTGGGCAATTTGAAAGTCTGAGTTTATACTTGCATGTATCATATGAACATGTATAGAGACAATGCCTTTATGCTTCAAAATAAGAATGTGTTTTCAACAGTGGCTTTGGAGTCCCACTTTAATAAATAATGTCATTGTTTTTTCTTAGTATAATTATTTCCCATTCTTTTAAATTCAAGTGATGGAATAAAACATATCTTATTTAAACCATACCATATATGCAAATGCCTCCATTCAGCACATTAGAGGTCACTTAAGGATTCAATTGGTATAATTATGTGTTGAATTGGAGTGGACATGTTAACGCAGCTAAAGATGAGTTTGCTACACCACCATCATATTCAGAATGTGGCAATATCTTTGAGCAGATAGAGTTGATCCCTTCTATTACATTACAGAGCCTTGAGAAAGCTGAACCAAGGAGCATTGAATCTGTGGCCGTTTCTCAAAGTCGAGGAGGCTTGCTTGGTAGCACATGTATGCTGGGCATTTAAACAGTGATTCGGCGCCACTCGATGACGTAGTATGCTTGAAATAGTGGCTCTGTAGCAGCTTCACTCGACATTGAGAAACGGCCCGTTGTTTCCTCATGGTGGCCCAACACTGAACCAAGTCTCTTTTTGTTTTTCCAACGTGAATTTGTCACTGATCTGTATATAGTGTGGGTATTGACATTTTGACAAGAAGAAAAATAAGCAACTACATTTTGAAGCGTAATGGATTTTAATCAAATCAAAACAGACGTTTATATTAGTTAATACAAATATCCAACAGATGATGTTACACCAATTTGTTATGTTATCTTCTTTAATACACGTTTACATTTTGGAGCCATTTCCTAATGATTTCACCCTTGAAACAAAACTCTCTTACAGCTGCATGTCGTATTAAAACATGTGTTTCAGTGGTAGAGTCCGGATGTAAGAAAAACTAAAAGACCTTTGTCCAGGTATCAGCTGTTGTGTAAATGGACAATTGATTCAGTCTTGGCAGGGTCATACAGGGTTAAGTTGATGATCAGACATTTTAGAAGAGGACAAAATAAAATGTGTTTAGCAGGAAAAAGATGAATGTCCGAAAAAACCGAGTAAAAAATATTCGCAGCTCACTCCAGGGTAATCTATGCATCATCAGGTTTATCTGATGGAGGTCCACATGGTTGAAGCATCTTCTCCATCAGGTTGAAGCGAACACGAGCTTTGCTCTCGTTCTCAGCCACGGAGAAGTAGTTGAGCAGGTCGAAGTGTCCCATGTAGGAGCAGTAAGAGTCCCGGTGCTGGTTCACCAGCCACTCCCACTTGCTGGTGTCAGCGTGTCCTGTGCCGATGTACTTAGACTGAAGATGCTCCAGTTGACTGTGGATGTTGTATCTGTCCGTCATTCTTGCTGAGAGGAGAGACCCAGAGGCTAAGGCAAAAGTCAAATTAAAAGTTACTATAAATGTTCATGCAGAGGCCAGAATATAACATCAAAGTCATCATGCAAGTACAATTATGTATCTGAAACAATCAAGTGATTTCCCATACTTATTAACAGTTGCTTCCACTTCTAGTCTCACATATTTTTGCCGATACAGCTTATTTTGAAGAATAATTTTTTATATATATACAATTACATTTGTTTTTTTACCTAAAAATAAGTGTTGTTTCCTCATTTACATGTAATATGAAAACTACTATTTGGGTATGTCAATGTATGCACCATTTACACCGAAGCACATTCCTCGTGTGTGTAAACCTACTTCCTAATAAACCGGATTCTAATTAATTATAGGAAATTTTCAGAAATACGTGAGGGTATTTTTAAACTATATATTTGTGCTAATTACGACCAAACAAACGGGATCTCGACTCTTTGCAATTCACTTTCTCCGTGTTAAAGATGGTGATGTGCTCCATATTTTGAAAAAAAGACAAGCAACAAGCTCCCTCTCTTTAAGCCATAGAAACGATTATAATGTAACCTTCTTAACACAAATGCCCTCGATAATTCACGTAAAAACAACCGCGTATATGTAATTGCGCCATTACATGCTTCATATAACCGTACAATTAAAAAAGTAAATAGCTTCCTTGCGTGGAATACATTTGCACCATTTCCACAAAGAAGCATTTAGCATGCTAACGTTGTTTTCAATGTATTTCTGGCCAACAGTAACGTGATGTTAGCTAGTTGTTGTTAGCCACCATACAAGTCTCTTTAACGGTAAATCAACCGAACGTTTTGTAAAAATAAAGGATTCTTAGTAATGACATGCCTCTAAAACGTAACATATACTTACTTGATAGTATTAAACAGTGTATGAGCAAAGGTAACAGATGTTCGTGATGTTAAAGTCCGTCCTCACTTCGTTGAAATGTAATAGCCTTCCGGTAGGGTGTCCCTGTAAAACGGACCGGTAAGAAACACAGGTCGAAACCTTCGTTCCGCTTCTCAATTACAGATTCAAATTTTTTGGAAACTTTCTGACACGCTGTTTCTTTGGCAACCCCCCCCCACATGTAAGTTTAACATTTTATTTCTACACGAGCATGTTAAAAATGTTGGTGATAAAGTGTGCTTTTGGTAACAAACAAGAATATGTGTATGTTTCTATACAGCCTGCAAATTTCCGCTCTGTGGGACTAGTAAAGGTATTCTGAAGGTGTATCTGAGACCCTCGTTGGACCATTATCTTCAGGTAGGCTAATTTTATTAGCTATTTTATAACTGTTATTAATCATTTGAGTTGCTACATTTCCTGCCATTAGTTAAGTGCTGACTGAGCTACGGTTAATAGCTTTAGCTGTATGCATCATGATGCATTATGTAAAGAGATTGACTGTATGAGGCTAATGTGGCCCATGTGTCACCTGCTCGTATTGCTTAAATTGTAAACACAGTTTATAATATCCTTTTATCAAGCCACTGCCTGTATCTTCTGAGATGACATTCAGATTAAATTAATATCACAAGTTGTGATATTAATTTGTTTTAAATGTCACACAAGCAAACCTTTTCTCTAGGATTTTCCCTAATGTTGCAGAATAGCTTGAAAAAAGCTTATTTTGTATTTATTAAGCACATTTGATCTTTATTATAATAACTCTATTGATGTTTGTTTGTGTAGTTGTTGTTCATCCTGCTTATAAAGTTCATTCAACCCTAAGTTCCATAATGCAGAGAAAGTGGCTTTTTTAAATTAGGGTTATCAGTGAGTATTTGTATATCTTATTTTTGTTATAGCCAAAATCTCATTTCCAACCCCAGTCCCTTGATGGAAACACATTATACTTTGGATTATTAATTTCCTGGCTCTAGCACAGGTTATTTTCTTTCTCGATTTAAAGTTTATTTTATTAGTTTTTTGCTTGTTGACCTGTTTCCACTCCCTTTTCATTAGAAGCAGGAGTGCAATTGTCATATAAATAGTCAGTTGTGGTGCTGTCCCTCAGCAGATAACATCCATTGGGTCTGACTATCCTATCAGCACAGATATGGTACATAAGCCTCATACATAAAGCATTATCGTCCCCCCCCCCCCCACCAGAGCCACTGTGGAAGATTTACAGCTATTTTTCATGTTGTGGCAATGTGTTCATGGAACATTAACTCCTTGTCAATGCTTCCTATCCCAATAGATAGATAAGGAGGCAATTGCCTGAGTATTTATAAGTTATGGTAAATATGGGAAAGGGGTTCATTAACGATGTGGGTGGTATTGTTTCTGTTTTTAATCCAGCATTCAATAAACATGCTGTAAGCTTGACGCTATTGTCAGAAGTTAAGGTATATAGAGAAAACATCCATCTTGATGTAAGATCACAACATTGAGATTCACTTTAATATATGATTGAACTATAGACAGCATACCTATTCAAGTAATCCTTTGGAGACTGCTTTATTTTTCTGGCATAGTGCAGTGTATTCAGTCTTTTAGTGTGAAATAGGAAAAGTAAGGACTTCAATGCGTTTGGAGGGATACAGTGAGAAGGTCTCCATCTGGCTGAAGGCACGATGAGGGCAGCAGTTGGGAAAAATATTTTAGATTTGCATCAGAATGAGAATATAAATGACTTTATATGTATGTCATTCGACCTCTCACATCCACTTGAAGGAGAACTGACTTTGAAAATGGAAAAATGAGATGTGCACTCATACAGCCTGTTCAATTATTCTACCCCTTTCTCATTATCTCCATGTGTGTTTGATCTTGACCAATGTTAGCAGGTCTTTTTTGAGTTTCCATTTCACTTCAGTCTGTACGGGTACATTGATATTCAACACTTTGCTTAACAAGCACTACAATTTGATCAATGGACACTATGAGGATTTAAGCAGATTTGATTTAAAAACGTTTCCTACAGATTTCAGAAAATGTGAAATGTGTCAATAACATTTCATATCAATCGAAGATAAAGCTTTAAAGTAATTTTCTGCAATTTTCTTGGGACATTTTAAAGGAACCTACAGATTTGTGATACTGGAATATTATTAGGTTTTCATGATTATTTTTAAATAACATCCAACAAAATGTGAATCCCAGAAATATGTGATAGTAAAACAATAAATGAAGAATTGTCCATACTGAAGAGTTAGAGGCTCATACCGTATATGCAGACGTTTATAGTCTCATGATTTACCCCAAAAGACCAAATTCCACAATTCCCATAATGCAACTCAATCTCCTAACCTCCATGACCCAATTTATGATTCAGGCCGTCATTAAAAAGTGTTGCATTTAATAAGTTTTAGGACGTTAAACAATGGTTAACAAGCTAATTAGTAGTAATGACGAGTGAACCGTTGCTCATGCGAAAATCAGAGACAAATGCGCAGAAGAGGGCTTCTCCATCTTAAGTTTAAATCATTTAGCATCTTAGCACACAACAGAAAATATGTTTTTCAACCTGGTTATACAAGACTATTATCTGTATCCATTCAGCTCCACTAACAGTATTTAGTAACCTTGAAGCATACAAGTGGAATACCTTGTCCTAGTTTTTGTGGAGTGAGGACTGTGTTTACAGAGGTTGTATTATATTATAATGCCATTTAGAAAGGTACACAAGTGTGCACTAGCTCCAGAGTCTGAATATGCCCTTCAAATACAGGATACCATTATCTAATGCATTAAAGTATCACTAATGTGTTTATTGACATCTCATTTTGACCTATAGGGACATTTGTGCATGAGTCACACGTAGAAAGACTTTAATTTAAATGATAGTCCTTTCCCTTTTTGCACTCGGTTAGATATGTAGTTCCTTCTCATTCTTGTTGAGGTACATCTATGGTAATATAATAGTCACAGGGGCATGATAATTAAATGTTCATAGCCAATCTTTCTGCAGACCTGGGAACTGCAAAGCACTTACGGGAGAGGAGGGTAATGAAATCAGGTGGATGGATGGGAATATTGCCTGACTGGAATGCTCCTGTGCCCCACAGTCCTGCTGAGTGATCGCCCAGTAAAAAATGGAGTCAGCAATACGTCCAGTGATTTAAATCAAATGCCTAAAGATCAACCACCAGGCTTAAGGGGGAAGAAGCCACAAGAAACGACACCCTGCTGGGTCGTTACGGTGATGGCTGGTTAGTCGACAGACAAACCTAGGCGTCTCATTTGTCAGCTTTCGAACGGCAGGCTTTTGCTGGGTGGCTGGTTTATTGGCGGACAAAGTAATGATCAGCGTTACAGGACTCAGTGGTCATTTGTTTGCTGGTTCATTAGCTTGACCAGCTGACAGGGTTTGTTGTTTTGGCTGAGGCAACCTCCCGACTGTTTTTCCCTGAACAGCCCAAGGCTTTTTTCATTTTCCAAACACACCTGAGATTCACTCGTCAGTATCCACTTTTCATCCTACCGACATGCTGTTAAGCTCAACAGCAAAACACAATGTTCCTCATTCTGATGACGTTAGCCATTCATCAAGCTGTGAAATAGCCTGAGGAAACTGCCGCTCTTTGACAGTGCGAAGTTTCAAGCTCAAAGCCAATTGGATTTGTCATGCTTCGAAACATACAATCTCTTACATTTTCCATTTAGGGTTTCATAAAGGATTACTTTTTCAATTTTTCAAACATGCTACGAACAGTAAAGAGCCTGTGGTTTAGGTTATGACTTGAAAAAATCCATAAGCGGCGTCAAAGATACAACGAGAATCTAGCCTTTGGCGATATCCTTGGAGCCTTCAGAGCGTAACAGCAATGTACAGTATGAAGCAGATTAGTACAAGGTCCTATATTTTCTCCATTGAGTAGTAAGCACATTTCCTTTAAGTACAGATACAGAGCTGAAGAGCATTATCTAGTATATGCCTGTGGCAGATACTCAGTAAACACGAGTTCCAGGATGTACAACACATGCACTTTTAATCGTTGATATCATATCACATCTTAATATGTGCAGAATAACTGTATTTAACTGCATCGCTATGAGATCATTAAATGAGTTCAATGTACAGAAAATCTTTAAGTTAGCAGGTGATCCCATAAACAGCATGTTGCAGAGGGGAAATAAATGAGCCGCAGTATTACATTTCTGTAAAACATTTTTTAAATGCGAAATATTTCTAACTCTTCTGATAAAGACCCTTATCATTCTCCATAAAAATGAATGAGAATTCCTCGCCATTTAACTTATATTTGGGTGAATAGCTTTCCGTACAGACAAGGGCATCCTCACAACATGACGTCTGAACGAGCGCTCCTTCTCCGCAGAGAGAGGGGACATTCAACTCTGCTTGATATTAATCGCTATGACAGGAATAATCATGCTGCCAACTCCAATAACATAATGCCTGGCTCCCTGACAGCCCTGTACATGACAGGATAGAGTTTAGTGCATGTGTGCAGACATGCATGACGCAAACACGCCCACGCCCTCTACAAACCGCACTGATGACGTTTTCTCACACAGACACCAGTGCAAACTACACATGCATGCTTACACGTTGACACCGCAGCGACCTGGCAACCTGTCTGGGATTGATAATGGTCACACAACACATGTTAGACAGCTCCAACTTTGCTTCATTTTGGGAAATCATTTTATTTTAGAAAGCAGCAAAGCTTACTTCTTTGCAATCAATGCATCCCGGTGTGAAATCATAAAAACACCTGAAACAGCTTTCAGTCCTTTCCATTACCTCATTCACTTCGCCTCGACACCGGGTAATACATACAGTACGTAGTGCCATATGTCAAGGGAGTGGCCTCTTGCTGAGCGAGGGGGCAGGATCGGACTCTCAATGAAACACACTTGCTATAAAACGAGCATTACAAAACTGAGAATAATACTTTAAAATGTAGAATAGGGAGGAGCAAAGGACGGCAGATGACTCACTTTTTAAAACATACAATTAAAAGTTTGTAGGGTCTTATGTAGAATGTATTTGTTATAATATACCTTATGCAGTCTAGCATTGTGCAGAAAATACATAATTTAAAATATGCCCTTTGAATCTACATTTTGGTTCCCTCAGCCCTTGACCTGTCAATCTTACAGAAGTCCACTTTTTCAATTGTCACTTACATGGAGGACATTAATCTTTGCTCACACATTTAGGTGTACTAGTTCCAGTGCCCTGCATGCTGGCTTACTGGAATACGCGGGAGTTAACCCTTTATAGGGCACTATTAGGTTAACCCTAACCCGTTTCAGGAATCTGCTGATTGGTCAAATTCCCCAATGGCGTGCTCAGTGGCGTAGAGTGATCTTCGCTGATTGGCAGGGAGAAAACCACATGCTTCTCGATCTCACTGAGTCGCGGGGGGGGCGCCATGTTTGGTGTGTGCGGAAGTTACGAAATATGGTTCCTCGTCAGATAAAGGGTTAAAGGGCCCTATTATGTTGCATGTAAATGGTCTGCAAATGACAACATCCCAAAACTCCCTCCAGAGCACCTGCTCCCCATGCCTGAAACGCTTCCATTGTACTCCTTTGTTTACTTCCTCAGCATAATGACATCACTAAGTAACACTCCCGCTTCTATTGGCTAGCGCCCAAACACATTATACGTGATAAGCGTAGGGGCGGGAAATGTTCGAGCGGTTGACGAATCACAACAGAGCCGGCCAGCTAACCAATCAGAGCAGCCTGCTCTCATGTTTCTGAAAGAGGGTCAAAAGAGGTGCTGCATCAAAGGCAGTGCATGGAAACATGTCAGAGTAGAAGCACAAAATACAAACCAATAATGTACGAACCTGAAAATGAGCATATAGAGACCCTTTAAAATAGAAGAGAGCTGTCTTTAATGTTATGTGTCACAGCTGTGCTTTTACTGCATTTACAATTTAAGTTCCTGCTTTGACATTTTAATCCTCTTCCAGATAAAGTTACCTACACTGAGCCGACTCAGCACTTTGTGGCTGAAATATGGCATATTAGTAGGGCTGCTCGATTATGGCAAAAATCATAATCTCGATTATTTGGGTCAATAATTGTAATTGCGATTATTAAATGCGATTATTCATTGACTTTGAAAACATCCATTTATTGGAGAATTTTTTTTTAACGGTATGTTTTTAACATTTGATTACCCTGAACTTTAAGTATAATTCAACTGAAAAACTGAAAAAAAAAAAAAAAAAAAAATATAATCGTTTTATTTCGATTATGTTGTTTTCATAATCGTTGCAAGCCATAATCGTAATCGCAATTACAATATGATTAATTGAGCAGCCCTACATATTAGGCAGTCGCTTTACAACAATCATATGGGGTTAAATTAAGAAGTGATTGATGGGGAAAAGCTCCAGCTTAAAATGGATGGTCCGCCCTGGGAGGACAACCTCACAAATCATTTTTATTGTTTGTTATTTGTACTACTGAGTGTGCAGTGAGGACAGCTGTGTTGTGTTTCAGGAAGATGTACTTGTACTGAATGAAAGAAGAGCAGACTACAATGTAGATGATACTTTATTCAGATGCAAGAAAAAAGGCATTCAGTGAGATTCAGAGATACATTTATTCCATAGACAATGCACTGATTAACAGTTAGATTGTGTGTGTTGTTTTACATAGTGTTGTACATATAGAATAAATTGTCTTTTTCACATTAACATACAATAAATGCCATTTTAAGACAAGTTATGATAGATACACAAGCCATGTTAACAAGTACATGATAAAAAAGAGTTTAATAGTGGTGTCTGTACAGATCAAGGAAAGCATCTAATACATTTTATTTAAATGAATCTTCAAGAATATATCCTTCATGGGGGATGCGTGTTTTAATAGTACAAATGTGTTTTTCTTCTGGAAAATGTATATTCATTTCTTCATCACTTGATGAATAAATACCATTTATTTAGGATGAGGTTATGCTGCACCTTTCAAACTTGTGCTCGACTTCAAACAGATGTAGATGTTTAAAATAAATCTCATATGGTATCAGCTGTAGTTAGCTAGTTAATGTTAAACAATGGGCTGGTTAAAAACCTCAATTTTAATACAAGAAACCTGTAAAAGGGGACCTGAATGTAAAATATTGGCTACATCATGATAATATACTGAAAGATAGAAGCTGAAACTGTATGTCTTCTGGAAAAATATTCTGCGTATGTTTACTTTTTAAACCTATGCTACATATTTCATCCTTCTTAACTTTTATTCTGGAACTCATTCAATAACATTACTAGGTGACAAATGTACATTTTGTCGCACTTAAACATTCAATACAAGACTCAGCTGCTGTTTTGTAATATACCAATCTCTAACAGTTAGGCCACATGGGTTTTAACAGTTTCTCCTTTGTTGTGGCTTGATGACTGAAAATAATTATGTTTTTTTGTTTTTTATTCACTGAAAGCAGCAATACCAAATATAGACCTGTATGTACAGAAAGACATCCTCTCATAGGTTTTCAGTCAAAATGACTTGAAGATTTACACACGTTTTCTGATATACATTTCTTCAGTAACATGGCTGATTCAATATGACAAAATGTACATTTAAAAGCACAGCAACTTTCTCGTCCACCATGATCATCACAAGATCCTTTCTTTGCAACCTCATGATGTCATGTTTATAAAAAAAGTAACATAATACTAGTATGTTACACGGGAGATAAGTGAAATACAATCAAGTTCATCTTCATTAAAAAAATACTAGCACACAGAATATCGAGTAGAGCTACTGTAAAGGCAACAGGCAAGAGAAGCATACAGCACAACACGTAAGCACAAGCAATTTCAAATATTACGGCGAATGTACAATCCTGCTTGGCTCACTTATTAACTTCTTTAGTGGGGAGATGACTCCATTAAACCCAAAGCTGTAGTTAATGATACACTAGTGGTACCATGTGTTCGCAATTATGCTGCAGCAGCTCTGTGCTGTGCAAACAGGCTTAATGCATCGTCTTTGCTGGTTTGGAGGATCTATAGTTCAGGACGCAGCGTGATAAACACAGCTGTTTTCTTTCATTCTGTACATTCAGAGGTTAGTACAGTTCAGCAGAAAGAGCTCTGCTTATGGATAAGTCCAGAAAAAGGGTATAACACTTCTTTACAGGGACTCTATCAAAATAGAAGAATGAAAGAATGAACACTGAGGGGGGCTTGATGGACAACACAAGGTTAGCTGCGTCGAGAGGAGGGAGCACAGTTTCATGTCAACATGGTCGATCTTCCTGAAGTGGCCAAAGCCAGCGTCTTACTGTGCAGATCAATGAATGGAGAACAGCGTCAATAGGGTGGAAGCCATACAGAAGGGATGGAAAGAACAGCTGGTGGAGTAAATGAACTGAAAAATACCTCCTGACTGGTGATGTATTTTTGTGGTGAGAGATCCGTGAAGCCTTTGAGCTTTTGATAACACAAGTCCAAAACTGGATTAGATCCATTATTGTCCAGTGACTCCCATAAATCCACATTTACACTCTCAAACGTACTAACAATTCAAGGAGAAAACATCCGGAGAAAAGAATGACAGATTGGAGGGAAGTCATTTGTTCTCTGCAAACAAGACAATTCATGGATTCTTTTTACAACCTAGATAATTAGCGGTAGGATGAGAGGAGGATTAAATCGATGACGAAGGTTTGTCTGGAGCATACAGAAAAAATCATTTATGTTTCTCGTGTGGGTGGCTTTTAATAAATACAGCTGTCTTTGTTCACTGCACATCTTCATTCGGTACAGCCTATATTATTATAGTGATAATGAAAACTTAAAAAGCATTGACTTCAATTGAGTGCAAAAGCTTCTTCAGTTAGGAGTCGCACTGTAATGACTTTCTGTCTCAAACCCATTTCTTAATCAGTTTTAGAGTAAAGGCTGTTGTTTGCGAGGTCAGAGCCCTGTGGTGACCTGTGTGACCTCCGAGTTGAGGTCGTCGTTGGTTACGCCACCACAACAGCGAGAGTCCACCGACGACCCCTCCAAGGCTAGTCATACCTGCAGAGAGGAGTTGAAGAAGAGAAAGTATCTTTATGTTATGTCGTATACAGGATGTACTGTATATGCACTCTTGCTTGCATGTCTGTTCACAGCCAGAATGCTAAATTGCAGATTTATATCACTTCCTTGTCTGTATGGTCAATTTGAATCTGCAGTCTTAGCTTAGCATATAAACTGAAAATAGCGTCGCTCTCTGTAAATGTAAAACGGTCCTCCAAAAAAATCAAAGTGTTGTTTTATGTGCCGGGCTATTCCTTAGCCAGAAGAATTGGCTTTGGTTCAGTGTCTTCGGTGCTTAATTGCTACTATAAGTCTTAATCTAAGCTAAGCTAACAGCATATTCCCTGATCAGATATGAGAGTAGTATCGATCTTCTCATTTTACCCTTTGAATTAAACAACTAAGCGTATTTTTGAAACGGCCTGTAGTGGTGTATGAACACACGGACACTGTTTACCTGTTGATTGGACCTATCTCCCGTGTTTGCGCTGTTGTGGGAGCGCTGTGGGAGCTTGCGGCTGGTTAATCCGGTCCGGGACGAGTTCTGCATCTCCACCACAGAGGGACTCGGGGTGCAGAACTCACGGAAACAACGCTTGAAGTTCTCATCCAGGTAGCCGTAAAGGACTGGGTTCAGACTACTGCAGAGAGCAGAAACAATGTCACAGTTTAACAATAGAAAATACCGCTCAATTATCTCCTTTATGAAAAGTACAAGGGCACTTTACTCATTCTATAAAACCTTGTATCATTAAAGGTACAACGCTGAATAGTCTATTCCATTTTTTCTCGAATCTTTTTCTTAAAGGTCACCTATTCTGCAAAATCCACTTTTTAATGTCTTTTATACATAAACACGTGTCCCCTCTTTTCCTCATGTCTGTTATACATAAACACGTGTCCCCTCTTTTCCTCATGTCTGTTATACATAAACATGTTTTCCCTCTGTGGAAAGAGATTCTGAAAGTTTCAGGAAAAAAGATTCTCTCTTTTTGTCCTGATCCATTTATATAAAAACCTGTCGGAAAACGAGCTGATCAGATTTTGGCCACTTTATGATGTCATAACGATTGTTTGTCTTGTGTAACCATTAGCCAATAACCAACCAAGGTAACCCCCCACCCCCCCACCATTGTGTTCTTTTTAACCAAATATCTCTCAGAGGGGCGTGGGGAGTGGCTCCTTATTTTCATCTAAAGTCAGCAATTTTGAAACAGGGCTGAAACAGAGGGGATTATGGGATGCTGCAATGATCTGTTTGGTGTTTGGAGCCATGTTTCGTATATATCTGAGACCTATAATATATTGATGAAAAACCGTATAATAGGGGACCTTTAAGTTGAGCATCATTTATCAATCTTACTAAGGCTTTATTGATTTCCCCATTTTTTTATACATTCACACAAGGACTAATAGTTGTATTATTACAGTGAATATATGTATCCAAAGCTATTATGGGGTGCTTACCTGTTGGTGTAGCCCAAGGCAATGCAGAAATGCCAGGTGATGGTCTGCAGCGTGGAGCTGGGGATGTTGATCAGAGCCGTGATGATGACAAAGATGTGGATAGGGGTCCAGCATACAATGAAGACGGCAACCACCACGAGGACCATGCGCGTGATCCGACGCAGGTTCCTGTCCTTCTCCTGTTTGTGAAGAAGGGTTTTGTGTTGGGGAATAAGTGGTGGGGGAAAGAGGAAGGAGGACAAAGAGGAAAGTAGGAGTAAGAGACGAGGTAGTGAAGAGAATAATGATGGGGGAAGGACAGTGAAGTGGAGGATTGGTAAAGCAGAAATGGTGAGAGAGGAATGAGAGTAGAGGTAAAGAGGAGAGAAAAGATAAAAAGCATGATGGAAAGAAAGAAAAGTGGTCATGAAAGTGCAATGGTGGCTGAAGGGTAGGAACAAATCATATACCTCCACTTTGATATCCCATTTTCCATTTCTGTAAATACATCTTCGCTTGAATGTGCTCATGTTTTACCTCCAGCATTTGGTACATTTTCTCAAAATTACTGTTGTTGGGTCATTTCTTCTTCTACTGCAATGAATTAAAACTGCACCACAACCTCAGGCTTAAGTTGTTTTTCCCTAATTGCTTTCTCTTGAAAACATTGCGTGTACCACATTTGTATGCAAGCTCTGGGCAGCCTTGCACTTTGTTTCATTGCTCTGAAAGCTAAGCTATTTAGTTATTGTCTAAATAGCGTAGGCAATGTAGACAAAAGCTCCTCAATTCTCATTTGCATGTGATTAAAACATACGTGTGATACTCACAGTATGCACTTATTTCGTATCCAATGTAAAAGAAAACAGATTTGTGTTAACCTGGGAGCCCGACAGCATGCGGACACTCTTCAGCCGGAGGATCATGAGGCCGTAGCAGACGGTGATGATGAGGACGGGCATGATGAAGGCAAAGATGAACACGCAGATCTTCAGCAGAGTTTCCCAATACCAGGGGGGGTGAGGGAATATCAGCTTGCAGTCGACAATGCTGGAGGCTGCGCAGGGTGAGGAGACACACACACACACACACACACACACACACACACACACACACACCCCACACACACACACACACACACACACACACACACACACACACACACACACACACACACACACACACACACACACACACACACACATACATACATGAGCACAGTGGAACTTCCACATAAGAAATTTCACAAGAGGTGTCAACCCTTTTTTCACTAACAATTGCGTTTTTGTAAAAGTTAATAACAGTATTTAGGGCTTATGATTAATTGATCAATAATTACCCCAAAAAATGTCCTTGAATGTTGAAGGTGACTTGTTTAATATGCTTGTTTTTTTAGACGAATAATGAGAAACAAGATATTAAGTTAATGAAATAAAAAAGGTAGATGCATTAAATCATCATATTTTAGTGGCTGGAACCGGTTAATTTTTAATAGGAATTTGAAATACCTCTTTTTCTGGTTATTTGTATTGAAAGTGAATATATAAACTTCATGATACCTCAACCATGAAGCGAATAATCCCTTTAAGTGTCCAAAAGTGTTGCATTTAATTCCCTATCTCTCTACCTACTTTTTCTGTCATCTCTTTAAAAAAAGGCATAAAAACACCACTGTCAGGTCTGAAAACGTTCTTTTGTGGCACTAAAAAACAACATCTTTAAGCAGCACACAGGGTTGCAACCTCACCGAGTCAGTAAATCTCTCGCCACCCTCTTTTCCCCAAACACACTTTAACTATTCCATTCGCAATTTTCATCTCCATTACCTCTGCAATTACACGGAGACACCGTCAGAGAAGCCTGGCTATGCAGGTAGCCTATTGTCTATGCAGACACTTCGATGGGTCTCCAGCCAGGCAAAGCATTAATTGGTTCTTTTGTGCAATTAGAAAGAAAACCTGAAGCAATTCTTCTGGTTTGTCTCCTTTTTATAAAGCCTGCTGCAGTAGGCCTACATAAATGCTCTTTAAAGCTGGAATGCAGAAGTAAACTTAATTTGTTTTCTTCCTGTGTTGTGCCTGCATTTGTTTGCAAGACCTTATGGAACTCATCCTCTACCAAGTAAAGACGGAGATAAATGAAATGAGTTATTCTCGGTTGCTACTTCAGATTTGTATGCTACTTTTCGAGCTTAACACATTGTTGTTGTTAGCTTCTAGGACATTTCTAGGAGAGCTTATTTTATCTACGTATTGTAGTTGTTACAAAGGGTATACAGTTTATGTACTCATGCGTCACATACTGAATGTTTATGTACAATATAAACACAATTCCTCCTGCAGTGTAGGTACAATAGTTGCTTGTGTGTGTCATGCTTACGAGTGACGGCAGTGGAGGCCATGAACATTACGGGCAGCCCGATGGCCGAGGAGAGGATCCAGTTGCAGACGTTGACGATCTTGGCGTTTCGCGGCGTTCTGAAGTCGAGCGCTTTGACCGGGTGGCACACAGCGACGTATCGGTCGATGCTCATGGTGGTGAGCGTGAAGATGGAGGTGAACATGTTGTAGTAGTCGATGGACATCACCATCTTGCACAGTATGTTTCCAAACGGCCAGGTGCCCATCAGGTAGTTGACGCTCTGGAAGGGTAACGTGCTGGTGACCAGGGCGTCGGCCAGAGCCAGGTTGAAGATGTAGATGTTGGTGGCGGTCTTCATTTTAGTGTATCTGCACACAAATGGTAGATTGATTATGAAACTTTGGACTAAACTGCACAGACCTGTAAAACAACTTATACTGCTATTACTATTACTGACTGCATCATCCTGGTTGCTTAGTATTTGATGGTCTTTGCAATCATTATACGTTTCTTTGTGTGTTTGTTGTCCGTGATTCCTAGTCTTTTTGAAGTCTTCAATCTTTGAAGTGTGTCTCTGCACACATTTCTCTGAGTAGTCATTTGAGTCTTTTTGTAGTCATTTTGTGTTGGGGTTGCATTTGTATTTATATATACTCTCAGTCATCATTTTGAGTGTCTTTTCAGTCATTTTGTGAGTCTTTATGTTTCTCCGTAGTTGTTTTTCTACTCTGCAGTCGTCTCTTTGTCAACATTTTCATCTTAGAAGTGATTAAACTTTCATTTTCATTTTTCATTTCAATCTTTATTTCGAACAGATTAAAAAAATAACAAATAAAAAAGAACAAATGTGAAAAACAGAATACAGTATTGTTAAAATACAGTATTTATCCACATTATCATGATAATATTTATATATTCAACAAAAAGTCTTCATATTAATAATAATAATAAAAAATGTGTCTGAAAGGGAGTAAGAGGAAGCAAATGCTTATTAATTCCCACCCCTTACTTGATCAATGATTGTCTTTTAAATCATTATGCAAGTTATTCCTACTTACATTGACATTTATATATACATATACAGTAATTTCTCATCTTCAATCACCTTCAATCTCTTAGTCCTGTAGGTTCTCTTTGTACCAATATCTTAATGTAGTCATTGAGTCTTTTAGTATACATTTAGTCTCCTTTACTCATCTCCTGTGTCTTTGCAAATGTATTGTGAATATCCTCTTAGTTTCTGTGTAGTAGAAACATACGGGATCAAGACATCCTTTGTTTTAACAAAGCTCTTTCCCTTTTTTAACAGGAACAGTCACTTCACATAAATGCTCTGGCTCCCTTAGGGCTGATGGACCATTCAATGATGAACTCATGACATAAAATCAGTAAGATGTACAAAAGAGTGTATTTAGTTGGTTCAGTTTGAGTGAAAGCATTCGCAAACCATCATTTGTGTCTCCTTGCCGCATAATGGGATTTTGATATTGTTGCTGACTGAACCTTTTCGAGACTAATTGAAACATCAATTGAGAAATGTCTCCTCCTTCCTAAACAAACAAAACATTCAATTATCTATAAGTGAATTATCTCCAGTGTAAACAGGGCTGATGCAACATCTATTGAAACAACAGAATCATTAAATTGTGAGTGTTACTATTGATATATGTGTTACGGCACAGATTTCCTTTAGTTGATTTACCCTAAGCAAAAATATGTAAATGAATCATCTTATTTGTAAACACAAGTAGAACTTAATTTAATGAAAAAAAGCACTTCTGGAAATAAAAAACTGTAAATAAAGGAGATGGCACTACAAGGACACAAGTAAAGTGCCAAGAAATTATTTAAATATGTTCAGTTTGTTTCTGGACAGCAAAAGCTTCAATCATTCAACGCCTGACTTTTGAGCACCATTTGCAAGATTTGAATACACAGCCAAAATTACACTTACTTTCGAGTGCGCTAGAATTTGAAAGTACACAACCGGAAAAAATCTGCCTCTTCCTTCAGACTTCCTTACAGAGCCCCTCCTCCAACACCCACGAACGCGCATATGACCAATGAGGGCACGAGATAAGTTTGTGCACAGATGGAAGGCTGACAGGCAGGTAGGCCATCCAGTTATTTTAGCCGGGCCGGCTAAAATGATTGGTCGTGCTATCAGGATGTTAAGAGCATTCCATGGAATATAACAAAAATTGTTTCTGAAATAAATTACATACCCCACCTTTAAGCTTTATTTATTTATATAGTGCCTTTTGTGCAAATGTACAAGGTGCTTGACAATACAATGTAACAGTAAAGTGAACACAACCCATCAAAACGGGTGGAAAACAGAATATATTTCAGTGGATTAAGATACAAATAAAGTCAAGGTTACATTTTTTTGTACAGATTGTGATGAACTTAGCATTTATGGGAGGCTGTTCTGAGAGGAGGATCAGAGACACTAAGTGCTGCCCCCCCCCCCATGTCCAAAGTCATTTAACTCATAATCATTTAACGCTAGTGTCAGAAGACCAGAGGGATTTAGGAGGACCATTTATTTGGAGCATGGCCGACAAGTATTCGATGGCCTATGTACGTCAACAGGAGGTGCCTTTTTGGAGCTTGACAGAGTATTCTGGGATGTTTTGTGAATAATTCAGACCCCATGCATCAGCTACCAGCTCATTTTAGGATAGAACACTTTTGGACTACAGGAGCCCCACAGTCCTTGAAGTCTGAAAAGATATCTCAAAGAAATAACTTCCCTTAGGGCTTTCCAGAGCATAATGTCTTAAAAGCTTGAGTTCAGATAAATAAATGAAGAGGTTAATATTGACTGAAAGAACAAACCTGTCGCTCCTCTACTTATCCTACTCAAAAACCTGCAGTCGCTTTTACTTTCTATCTTAATGAAGGGGTGATCAAATAGGTCTCAGGGACAGTCTCTTTATGTAGTATATCACTATATGGACATCATTACGGTCAACATTGTGCAGAGAAAAGAGGTTGTTCAAAGAGTGCAGAGGATGCTGTGGTGTTTATATGAAACAGGAGAACGAGCGTACAGCCATTAGCGCTGAGGATGGAAGACAGACGATGGAAAGGCTCTTCTGTTTATGTCTCTGGTAACAAAGGAATTATGTTATTGTTGGCTGTCCACATAGCAATGACACGTGGGTGGAGCTGGAAAACGTCAAAAAAAGGTCTAAAAGCATCTTGCACATCAAAACCTGTAGATTAAACTAAATGTGTAATAAATATTCAAATGTTTTCTCAGATAAACAAATGGCATGCAAAGTCATGAATATGTATTAATGCTGTTTCTCTCAGCACAGAGACAGGCTTTTAATGTGAGAGTGATTTCTATGGTGGGTTTCCCCAGTGAGGTCAGTCTGCCTGCGAGCTATCATAGAGCTCCACAGACGACTAAGACAAAATGTTCTCGTGCCCAACATGTAGAAAAAGGTTCTTTAATGTAATTTCCAAGGCTCAACAGTAATCATACCTCGTAATCCAATGCCCTTAGAAACTGCCATGATGTTATTGAGTTAATCTGTACACACAAAGTGACAATGATACAGTACACCCTTTGGCCTTGGTTTATTAAGCCCTAACTGTCCCTCTGTCTCGAGGTAGTTCACTCCTGATCTGTTGCAGCCCTCGCTTCAATAATCTTAAATCCTCTTAACAACCAGAGATGACAGTGAGTTCATTAAATTCTGATTAAATTTAACACAGACAGCTTAGTGTGTTTGTTATTTCAGGCTTTATTTGAGCGGGGACCGATGAGACACCTGGAGATACAGTAAGAGCTGTCCCACTGCACTGAGCTGTGTGCTGCTGGTGTTTTCCAACATCCCCTTATTGACTTTGAGGCTGTCGTTAATATGGCTGCTTGTGTTTCTCCAGTGTGTTGTATGTCTTAGGCTTACTGTGTACGTCCACATCCTGAAATTAACTAAATGAGGTGTTGTATTAATGAGTTTTCATATTTGAGTCATTCCTCGCCCTTGAGGTTTTGTCACACTGATTGCCACATTATTGTCAGCATGCTTTGATTATATAATAGCAACATTTCTTGCACCCTTTATTAATCTACATTTCTGAAACCTGATGTATATCCAAAAATCAATAAGTATAAATGTACAGAAGAATTGACAATTTACTTCCTAACATGTTTTTGTTGGCATATTATGTTATTATAGGTCATTTTTCCAGCCTTACACTATTGTGTGCAATAAAGACTAAGAAATATTTAATTCATTAACCGTACCCACACTGGTAGAAGTTGCTGTGCCAGGTATAAAACGTGGTGTATTTGGTAACATCTTTGTGTATATTTTTTTGGATGTAAATGGTCTGCAAAGGCTAAATTCCCAATTGGACTCCTTTTATTAACTACATCCGTATCATAGTGACATCAATATGTAACACTTGCTCTTCACTGGCTAGCGCTCCAGCACATTGTAAGTGATGGGGGCAAAGGGGTGGGACATCCAATCAAAACAAAGCTGTCCAGCTAACCAATCAGAGCAAACTGGGCTAGCGTTGTATCCTTCCCACCATCTCTATGGGTGCGTCTCACTTCTCTTATTTTTAATTTCCTTGCTCCTCGGTCTCAGTATTAGCGGAAGCTGATTTGTCTGCGCCATCTTGAGTAGCGTCCCAGTGGCCTTATTTTTGCCGGAGGATCGAGGACCGAGGACCGATAATGGACGAGCGATAATGGAGGAACCACCAGACCATCCTCCGGTGAAATCCTCAGACACTCGCCCGCCCCCTTACTGTGTACCGCTCACTGATTGGACGATGCAGCGCATGCACTGATCTGGCTGCTGTCAGACGATCAGCTGTGCAGCGTCATCACAAACGGGCGTCGCTTCACGTGACGCTCCGGCGCAAGGAAACCACGAGAAGCAGGGAAATGAGTTTTAAGAGCAATGGGATGTCGTTTCCACCGGAGCGTCACGTGAAGCAACGTCCATTTGTGATGACTCCGCACAGCTGATCGTCTGACAGCAGCCAGATCAGTGCATGCGCTGCATCGTCCAATCAGTGAGCGGTACACAATAAGGGGGCGGGGCGAGTGTCTGAGGATTTCACCGGAGGATGGTCTTGTAGTTCCTTGATTATCGCTCCTCGATCCTCCGGGAAAAATAAGGCCACTGGGACGGTACTCAAGATGGCGCAGACAAATCAACTTCCGGTGATACCGAGCCCGAGGAGCGAGGAAATTAAAAATAAGAGAAGTGAGACGCACCCTCTGTCTTAACAGCATCATTGAATAGTGATGGGAATTACGACTCTTTTAAGGGAGCTGGATCTTATGGGCTCCGTTCCTTTCCGAGAGTC